>NC_090440.1:223517419-223732419 GCF_031143425.1 Pleurodeles waltl
CAGGGGACAACACAGGGGTGCGCCGTAATCACTTAAATACAGCGCATCCCTGCATTGAGAAAATGACGGAGCGCGGCCCTGCCAATTTTGGCGCAACGTCGCACTCCGTCATTTTACCATAAATATGGGCCTAGTAGTCTTATTTGACTCTTCTACGTCTTGGTCCCCTTTGTTATCTGCTAGAAGACATATGCTCACTAGGAGCATTGCTTCTGTGTTCGATTTTTCGACCATGTTAAGGCATGTTTATCAAGGCTATATTTTATATATAAATTTATAAAGGGAAATGTGTTTCCATCCCTGCCTATGGGAGTTATAGATGGGGTTTGCTAACTTGACTTCCTTAACGGTTTTAAAAAACACATTTTTATGAAGCCTGTTATGTCTCCCTCAGAGCGCAACCTCAATTATCATTCATGAGGAGCTGGGAATATAATACTTAGCTGACATATTGCAAATACGGCCCTTACTTCTCTGGATTTCGGTTGGGCTACACCCTGTTAAAAGCTTTAACCGCTTAGTATTACAAGATTGTCTGGCCCTCGACCGAGCGTCTAGTATAACTTGGTTAAGCCATGTTAAGGGCAGGTTTTCTAAAATGGGCCAACCTGCGATTTTTAATAATCCTGAATCTATAACTGCAGAGGATATGACACGCACTAAGTGGCTTTTAAAGCTTTTAAAGCCTGGAAAGAATATGACAGAGCCCTATCTTCATTGTGAAAAACAACTGGTAGAACTTACTCTGCGCTTCAGACCACTTTTGTATTCGAACCATATCTAACCTATGATGTGCCAGAACTTCACTGTTTCCATTTGATAAGTTTAAGATTAAATGTAATTCACCATCTGTTAGCCGCCCCCATAGCTAGCTCATTTGAATCTGCTTTTATTCCATGCAGTTGTGACAGTGCTTGAGCTCAGGACACATCGCACTTTATTACGTTTTGCACATTTTTATTAAATGAATGTGTAATTCTTTCATTGAAGCTCTATCAGCTGATAAGAATTTTGATCAAGGACGACCTGCCTTGTTCTGGTTAATGTTACCATCCGTTGCATTTATATGCTTAGATATAGCTTTTTTTAAATCAGGTACTGTCTGATTGGGAAAGATTCTATTTATTGTATGACGTGGATTGTTTTCTATCTAGTGTTGCTTGATTTTGTAAAATGTTACCCAATGCTGGATGTATTTCATGTTTTTAACGTTTCTGTCTTTTATGTTTTTTTTGCATAAACCGAATAAAGATATATTAACTGACTGTCCTTCGAATTTCAACACTTTCTCTACTGTTGCTTAGACTGGAGAGGAAATAGTACATCTAAGCAAGTCCAACTCTTTCCTTACTGTTACTTACACTGGAATATGAATAGTAAATTGACCTCCCCGAAGTACAACACTTCCCCCTACTGCAACATACAGTGCGGTTGGAACAGTAACTCTAACCCCTCTGAAGTCCAACTCGTTCCCTGCTGTTGGTGAAAGTGGATTTATAATATTATGTATTTATTTAGGATTAAAAAAAAAATATACATATATATATATATATATATATATATATATATATATATATATATATATATTGCTTGTGGCTTTTTGTTTTTGGGACTCTTTACATTATGTTTAGTAAAATGTGTATTTGAGGTATTACTATCTAATATACTGGTCAAATTAATGATTACATTTTATAACAAAACTGTTTACAATTGATTTTGTATTGTCTGTATTTGTATGTTGTTTCAGTAATTGCCTATATAGTGTGTGCATTTTATATTATATATATTGATGCATTGTTCTTAATGTTTTATTTGTGTATTTAATTTTTAATTTTAAATAGCATTTTTATAGGTTTATTTAAATATTCACATAAAGATAATATGTTTTGTAGGTTGTACTTATGTCTACTATTTGTGTTTCTTTTTTGACTCATAATATTTTAAATAAATGTATTCGAAAAATTGTAAAATTATTGATCTTTTGTTTTAAAAAAAAATTGTATTGGAGTTTGAAATGAATGTCCTTAATATATATTAATAATAATATATAAACAAGCATTTGCAATGCAACGGGTCTCGCATTTGTTCGACTTAGCGCTATTAGCGTTGTAAAGTCCTAACCGGACTTTTCTAACCACATAAATATGATGTGAGGGAGAGTGACCGAGTGCAGGGTGTTCTGAGGAAGAATCAAAGCTTCTTAGGTGTTAAACAGTAACTACGAAATAGATAATTTCATAGGAAAGCAACCAGGTGGCACAAATGAAGACACAGTCCCATTACTGTTTTTCCTACACCAAGAAAGTCCCATACATCTGTAAATGTTTCTAAATTCCAACAACGAACAAGACATTACAACTTCTTGATTATTTGATCACACGCGATTCTGTCCTGTAACAATCTGTTTGTTTTGTCCTTAGAAGAGAATATTGAAAACTGTTAGCGCAACACTACTTTTATAATCACATGTGTCGCAATAGAGTAAACACAGATCAAATTAAACAAGCATTTGCAATGCAATGGGTCTCACGTTTGCTCAAGTTAAAGCTATTAGCATTGTAAACTCCTAACTGGACTTTTCTTGCCACATAAACTGAAAATGAAAAGTAAAAAAGTATCCCATAACTAACTGGAATTTTCTTGCCACATAAACTAAAAATGAAAAGTAAAACAGTTTCACATAAGCGAGCTGACGGCTGCCATGAATACAAAGCAGACAAAAAAGGAAACAGAAGTTTGCTTGCAGTGAAATGTATCCGCAAAAGTGCAATTATCCATTTAACCAGCAAAAGTGCAATTATCCATGTAACCGGCAAAAGTGCAATTATTCATGTAACAAGGTCGATATCATGCAAAGTGCTCAACTACTTATCAGCGAGATCGCGCTGAGTATGAATAAAGAGAAAAAGTAGTCCAGAAACCACACCGAAAACATGGAGCCTCGTATGTTTTCAGTAGTTGGGCAGTGCACTAAGGGAGGACTAAACACCAGAAAAGGCATGACGTGTGCATGCATTTCACTAATTAAAGCAAGCGAATTTTAAAAGACAAGCCCACGAACCAACCAAACTGATGGGCGTGGTTAAAAGCCCACAGAGACGAAAACGGCTCTGCGCGTGCCATTTTAAAATCTATGACATTGCAGAAGAATTTAGGCCCTTGAAAAATTACACATTTTGTAGTAAGCCAAGCAGCGTTGAGGTCGATACTTAAACTCTGACTCCTTTTGTATGTTTTAATTAAAAATCGCTTGAAGATTAGCACTTAGGCCTGAAACATGGAAGGAATGATCCTGTTTGGCAAACTGTTACAAAGGACTTCATCTCAGGGCTCACCGACAAAGGACTTTCTTTTTTACCCCTACCTATTTTGTGTACTGAAGGCGATTCATAATTCCAAACTTAGTAGTATGTTACATAATGTAGGCTGCTAATGAGGATGGTGTGCATTTTCAGATTTGTGTTAAACAAGCTGGGATGATTGGTATTTTTTCACCATGAAGAAGTATGAACAGAATACAGCTGCTACAGGAAACCGAAGGCTACTCATTCACCAGTGGCTCCTCGTGGCTTAGCTATTTGGGCCAGCGTCAGGAATGTAAGTCAACTGGTAATGTCAATAGTATGCAGTACACAAATTCACACTCACAAAATACAAAAAAATGAAAAGTAATACAGTTTCACAAAAGTGAGCCAATTTTAAAGTGGCACGCCATGAGTGTGAAGTAGCACACAAACATATCAGCAGTTATGCAATTAGCCATGTGACTGGATCGATGTCATGCAAATCACTCGACTACTGCCCAGCAAGATCGCGCTGTGTAGCAAATAAAAATAAAGAGTAGTTCAGAAGCCATGTGGAAAACATGGAGCGTTGTATGTTTTCAGTAGATGGCCGGTGAGCTTGAGGAGGGCTAAACACCAGAAAAGGTATAAAGTATGCATGCCTTTCACTTATGAAATAAAGCGTATTTTAAACAGCAAGCCCACGAAACCACCAAACTGATGAGTGTGACATGGGCGTGGTTAAAAGCCCACAAAGAGCTTGAGCGCTGGACCCTAAAAAGTAATACTTTTAAAATATTAAAACATTTATTATTACACTGTAACATCAATACTTTTCACTAATTCGTTCATAATATACACACATGCACACATACAAATGTATATGTATATATTTATATGTTTACAAATGGAGAAGAGGGAATGAAAAAATAAAAAAAAATATGTATTTTACACCATAATAATGTAGTATATTTTATTATTTTAAATGTATTACTTTAACATGTAAATAGTTAATTAAACATATATATATATATATTATCTGTTTTTGGATGATAGTCCCTTCTATACTATTTTCATGTTACTATTTTTGTCATTTTCATTATATGCACATTGTACTGTGAGAAATCATATTTTTTACACAATAGTTTTGTCAACTATAATTCTGACCATGATATTGTGTCAGGGAAAAAAGGAAGAAGGATAAGTTCTCAAGGGAGTGAAGAAAACAAAAAACAGAATTAAGAAGAAACATAGCAATATAATGAGTGGGAGGAACAAAAGACTGAAAGTCCAACTGAAACTTCAGCTCCTGAGAAAGAATACTGAAAATGCAAGTTCAAAAATTCCCAAAGAAAAGTGCTTTACTGTGAGCCATGTTGCTGATGCAGATGAAAGTATACATCTCATAAGTGAAGAGGATTTAGCAGTAGTCACAAAAGAATCTGAAGATGAGAATGTGCATCGAGGACACAATCGACGTGACTAACTAAGAAGAAACAAAAGATTGCACTGGAAGGCTCAGATGCCAATGTCAACCAGAGAAAAGCCACAGACAATTGAAGTAGATTGCAGTGAGACTGAACCACCTATAGCTAAAAGACCGACGAGTGAGAGAGTGCCTTACAAAAATTATGCCATCAAAAAACAAAGTATTGGAAGGAATACTTGAATTAATCTCAGCCACTGGCGATCTCTTGGAACAGCACTACAATCCATCATTTTTCATCCACCATGCCACCGCAGTTTGGACACAGCCATATGCAAATCAGCCTTGAGCCTGCACCAGTGGGAGCAGTCCAGACTGAACTGTCAGGTTTAGTGTTCTCTGAACTGGAACTCAAGCAACCAGTGACCTGTTTCACCCTCATTATGGGCTCATTATCCATGTATAGCTTGAACCTAGTGGAACCTAGTGGCACAGTGAGCACAGGACTCACATCTGGGCATACCCGTTACACGCAGGGCATGGAAAAACTGTGATAAATGTAATGCTTGAAATCACATTCACTGGTGACACCTCGGATTGCATCCCAAACCATAGTTTTTCACCGACCATGCCATGCCACCTAAGTTTGGACCCAGCTATATCCAAAATGGCCCTGGCTCTGCTCCAATGGGAACAATCCAGACCAATTCTAGGTTGCTTATTTTCAGGGAGGGCCTGGCTTGACAGTTTGGGTTGGACTGTTCCCATTGGAGCAGGGTCAAGACTGATATGCCATTTTTTGTGTCCTAGGTAAGAGAAGTTGCTGGGCCCAACTTTGAGGGTTAAGGTGTTACACCTGATGTCCAGGGGCCCGACTTACAATGGGTCTTGAGTAATTTGGCCAAGTTATCACCCTTTCAGCAGGTGACTGTCAGCTGTAGCATGGGCTGAGCAGTCCAAGGGTTTTCAAGGGGGAAGTAGGTGTAAGGCACATTCAGATGCAAAGAGTACTCACAACAAGATAATAGTCCAGTCAAATACTTGCTTTCATAAAAAAGTCATATTTTAATATAAGAGAGGCAACACACTAAATAATATCCACAGTCTCTTAAGGTTGACACAACAATATCATCCAGAGTGGTATCTCCAGTCCCTCTGTCCCTGTCTATTGAGGTTAGTTATCCCCTAATTAACATGGAAGGCAACATTCATATGCAGCCCAAGCTAGTCTCCATGCGACAAAGTATATATTTGGCCTTAGGATTCATCTTCAGCAGTGCTACATACTAGGTTTGTGCAAGTCACCAACAAACCTGCTGGCCTCAAACAGTCTTACCTAACCTAATATACATGCGGGAAGACTGGGCTAAGTCTCTGTGGGCTCCGGTCTCTTGATACTGAGGGCCCACAACCTCTTCCTTTCTTTCCTCAGTGATGTGCCAGGCCTCCTTCAGGCTCCTTTGTGTCAGGTGTCCTTCTTCACAGCTTCTTGCCATCAGTAAGTGTTCCTCACAGTAGCCTGGGCACGATGATCCAAGGCAATAGCTCTCCCTTCATGGTGGCCCCCTTGTGGAACATGAGGATCAACTATTTATTCCAGTGGTTCCCAACATTTTGACTTCTGTGGACCCCCACTTTATCATTACTGGAGCCCGGGGACCCCCGCTGAATCTTTATTGGAATCCAGAGACCCGCCCACTGAGTCACTACTGAAAGCTGGGGACCTAATCCGTTAATATTATTTCATTTTCTAAGCAGTTGCGGACCCCCTGAGGAGGCTCCGTGGATCCCCAGGGGTTCCCGGACCACAGGTTGGGAACCACTGATTTATTCCATTCAAGGACAACAGCTCTTACTTCATGTGGCTCCCACCGAGCACATGTAGCTCACTGCACAAGGGAGATGGGCTTACTATAGTGTGGCTTCCACCAAACATTTAGAGGTCACCGACTGGTTCATCACAAAGGTGATAGCCTTTACTTCATGGTGCCCCCACCTGTCATATGCCGTTTGTCCACTGGTTCTGCATAAGGGTGATGGATTTTACTTCATGCTGTCCACTTCTGGCACACAGGAGTTGCCAAGTTTGTCTGTGCAGTGATCTCAACTGAACAGCCATCCCACAGTTCGCTCACCAGGATTCCCTCAGCATGAGCCCCACTGAGCCCCACTTTCTCCAGGCACTCTCCTCCTCCTCACAGTGTCCAATGTTCTTGGAAGGCAGGTAGAAGACTGGTGCTCCAGACTCACTGCAAGTGGCCTTGACTTCCTGGATGATGGTCCCTCCTCCAGCAGGGAGTCAAGAAGGCTTTGGTTCAGAGTCTTGGTTTCAGCATCTAGAAGTTGAGGTGATCTTCTCTCCTGTTGAACAGTGCTCTTAAACATAGTGTGGTACTCATGCTCCCATATTTACAGTCCAAACCCAGACACAAATGTGATTTACTCACTAATCCTTTAAAATTCGGGGTGTATGTGTGTGTCAGCTCATTTGAAGTACTCTCTCCACTTCACAGGGACAGGCTGCCACAGCAAGAGTGGTTCTAATTCTAACTGGCCCACAAAACATGCTAAGGGAGAAATAGGGGATCACACTAGGCTGTCAGCCTTCTATCACTCTGAGGGTAGCATTGGTAGCATTGCTGCGCCCCTCACAGTCTAAGAAGACAGCATTAGCATAGGATAGACCTAGGTTATGGCACACATGCATGATTGTGTCTGTCCATGACCACAAGTCATTACTAGGGGTTCAGATATCTACGCAGATGGGACACTGCGAGCAGGAGTGCACGGCCATCACCAAGAAGAGGACTTTTCTGTCCCAACAGTAACTATGCAAAAAACTGTGAAATGCTCTTGTATTACATTATATCCTCCTCAAAAAAGTATTTGGAAGTGTTCCATGACCAAAACAGACATACTAAATATGAGCTTTGATAGACTAAATAAGCTTGTTGTGAAAATATTTTAGAAAGAGGTGGCTTTAAAGTCTGTGACATAAACCTTTGGTGTGCAAATAGTGCGTTCAAAGACTCCTACACATGCCGTTTCCAACCCATTTTGCTAACACCATTTGCTGTTCATCAAACACAACGGGCAAAACTACAGTTTTTAAAAACATTGAATCTGGCTTACTTACTGGTTTTATAGCCATTTTCAGATGGATTCCTTCATTCTTCAGCTCACTGTTTTCAATGCTGTTTGTTGGATTTTCAACGACACTAGTGACAGCTGTGCAATATTCATTTTTCTTCTAGTAAAAAAATAAAGGCAGCATAAATTCCAGCATGAGAGAAAATGACATTGTATTGTATTGTAGAATTGACATGGCGCTTACTACCGCTGTGTGGGGTGCTGATGCCATTGCCTACATGAGTAGCACTATGCACCATATATGGTTTTTGGGCAGGAGGATGTTGTTTTGATCGTATCTGGGAAGTGTTCCATGTTGTGCGTGATAATCACCGAGGTGTGGTTATTGTGTTATAGGTCGCAAGGCATAGCAGTGTGTTAAATGATTGTAAGAGACACGTGCACTGTTCTGGTTTTCTACATGCTGGTAGCTTTGAACACCTCTGCAGGTCTATTTATGGTGTTTAATATGATACAGTGTACTTATCTGGTTACTGCACTGTCTCGCCTAACCTGAGATTTTGTGTACATTTGTGACCCTGAGCTGGAATGGGTGGAGGGAAAGAGAAATGGAGAGCTCTTTTGGGCTGGGTATTTTTTATTACCATCACATATCTGGGTGTCTATGTGAGATGTATAGAAGTGGTCAGCTTGGGTAGCTATTTGGGACCTTCGGTGAATGGACTATATTAAAATCCCCCAAAATTATCCAGTAATGTGTGACAGATTTCTTCAATTATTCCATGCCTATTAATTTGGTGATTTTTGGCTGTACAATGCTGGTGGTGGACAACCTTCATAGCAGATACATTGTAAGTGATTTTAATAGGTATAATTCAATTTTGTTGCTGACTGCTTTGTATTATGGTTTTAATATTATTGTGGGCTAAACAGGGGTGACTCCTGCATAAGGGTATAGGAGCGTCGCTCCCCCCCCACCCCTCCAGCAGCTGCAAACCTTTCCCCCAAAAACCATAATAAACTGTGTTTATTATCGTTTTGGGGAGAAAGGGGTGGGGCCACGGGGTGACTGCACAGCCGTCTCAGGTGGCAAATACACATACACAGAAGGGTCTCTCCAGCCCAGCAACACAGTTGCCAGGCTGGAGAGAGCCTGCACAGGCTCCAAGTCTGCCTGGGAGTGCCCTGGCTGGGCGCTCCAAGCCAATCCTGATGCTGCTCTGTGCAGCGTCAGGATTGGGCGCAGGGCAGGCTGGGAGCCTGTGTCTGCAGTGAGACGGAGAAGCGGCACGTCGAGGAGCGAGGTAAGTGTTTTTTCTATATTTTTTATAATGTAATGTTCCCCCGCCCACGACGCCCCTCCCCTTCTGCGACCCACAAGCCGCAACTGGGGCTAAACCTCTAACATAACTTCTCATTATGTTGTTGGAGGGGCTTCAAGTTCCGTAGGCCATCTGGCAGTAGGCTGTTAGCTTTGCCATTGTCTGCATGCCGAAATCTCTGTCTTAGCTGTATTGAGCTTCAGTTTGTAATTAGTAATCCATGTGTTTATGGCATGAAGACAGTCATCAAGCTTTACACTGTATAGCTTGTTGGGGGTATCCATTTTCAAAATGATTTGTGTGTTATCTGCATAGTTGTAACAGGTGAGGTTGTATGATTTAATCAAATTTGGCGAGGGATTAGGTAGATGTTGAACAAAAGAAGGGATATTATGGATCCTGTGGAACACCACAGCGGTTTGTGTGAGTGGGTGATGTGAAAGGGATGTGTAGACCACACTTTGTCTACCTGTGAGATAAGAAGCAATCCATTTGGAAGCATTTTGACAGATTCCGATATTGTGAAGTCTTTGCTGTAATGTGTGGTGATTGACAGTGTCAAAGTCAAATGCAGCTGATAAATCCAGAAATAATAAGGTGGCTACTCCGATTTTGTCCACTGATAGTTTCAGATCATCTAAGATGGATTTAGTAGCTGACTCTGTGCCTCAACCTGGTCTCAAAACCGACTGTTGGTCCGACACTAAGCCATACTGATTGTTAAAGTTAGAGAGTTGAGTGAAAACTGCTTTCTCAATTGTTTTCTAAGAATGATCCATTTGATATGGGCCTGTAGTTTGCTCTATCAGATGGGTGAATGTTTTTCTTTCCGAGGGAGGTCTGAAGTAGAACGTTTTGAGGTCGCTTGGAATGAGCCCAGCTTGAAGGACTTGTTAAGTAGGCATCGGGCTACTGCTTCTGAACAGGTTTAGTGAAGGATATCTTTAACCTCTTATAAGTGCAGCTGTCAGCCAAATGGCCAAGGGCCACACTCCCCTCCTCCCCCCAAGTGTGTCTGTCTGCCTATGGCCAGCACTGGAAGGGCTATAAAGGACCCTTTGGTAATTTGCACAAAAATAGGTGTTCCTTTATATGGATTTTTGGACCCCAGCTGCCATCTCCCACCCTCCTGTGGGGCAGAAAGACCACTAGACACCAAGGAATAGGTATAAAACAAAAAAACATAGGAGTGGGGGCTGCCCCAAAAGGGACTCAACAGTCATTCTGCCCCCTAACACTCCCTCAGTTGCAGAAAGCCCATCTAGATACCAGGGGGATAAATAATTAAAGGAATTTAGGGGTGTTGGCAGCCATTCCCCCCCCCCCAATAAATATGCAGTCTTTCTACCCATCCTCCCCTTTCTGGGGGGTCAGCAGATTTGGGGTAATTGTAGCAGACCCAATAGACACCAGGGAATAGTTTTAAAGCAGTGGAACTCCCATTGAACTTGGCTAGGCCCAGTTACACAAGTGGGGCAGCGTTTTCATCTGAACAAGTGGGGGAATGCTGCGTGGTAGGACTTTTATGGATTCCTGATTCTGGGAGTTTCCATCATTAAAGTGTAGTAAAATACTTGATTTTTTGCCTGCCAAAGTTTGAGATTTGTAGGACATTGTAGGTAAGAAAAGCTTGTGGGATTTAGCCAAGGCACACCACCATGGAATCCCCTGGGTGTCTAGTTTTCTTATTTGTCTGTTTGCATAGATGGTAGCCCAGCACAGCCCTAAATAAGCAGCTACCCCTATCACTGATCTCACCATGTAGAGCTTTAGGGCCTTTTGTTTGGTGGCCTCTTAGCCCATCCACACAAGTGGGGTACCCTTGTCATTGGAAAATGTGTAGAAACTACGGGTGGTACAAAATGTGTGGCTTCCCACAGGTTTCAGATCTTTCCTATACAGAACTGTGATGAAAATGTGTTTTTTAGTCAAAGTTTGAGGTTTGCAAGAGATTCTGGGTAAAAAAAAAACCTAGGGAGAGCCATGCAAGTTACTCCACCCTGGATTCTCGCAGGTGTCTAATTTACAAAAATGTGCAGGTTTGCTAGGTTTCCTTAGGTTTCCCTTAAACTGAGTTATGGCCCAAAATCCACAGCTACCCACTTTGCAAAAAAGGGGTCTGTTTTGAGTAGAAAAATGTGATGTGTCCATGTTGCATCTTGGGCCCTTTCCTATTGCGGACGCTAGGCCTACTAACACAAGTGAGGCACTGTTTTTATCGGGAGACTTGGGGAAATGCTTGGTGGAAGGAAGTTTTTGGCTTCCCAAAGATTTCAGAACTTTCCCTCACATAAGTGTGATGAAAATGTGTTTTTTTAGTCAAAGTTTGAGTTTTGCAAGGAATTCTGGCTTAAAAAAAACAAACCTTGGTACAGCCAGGCAAGACATCCCACCCTGGATTCCCTTACGTGCCTAGTTCTCAAAAATGTCTACATTTGCTAGGTTTCCTTTGGTACCGGCTGAGCTATGGCCCAAAATCCATGAGCTACGCACATTGAAAAAAAGGGTCAGTTTTGACTGGAAAAATGTGATGTTTCCATGTTGTGTTCTGGCCTGTTTCTTGTTGCCGGCACTGGGCCTACCCATACAAGAAAGAAATCATTTTTATTGAAAGACATGTGAGAGCATACAATATTAGAACATTCAGTATTACTAATTGAATCTTGTCATACTTGTGCATTCCAAATGTAAGCCAGTTTGTAAGAAAGGAAACATTGAGAAAAATACCCTGTAAATCATATGCTAGTATGGGTGCCAACAAATTCAGGGATGTCAAATAACCACTACTCCTAAACTCCATATATTGTTCCCATCTCAGAAAATCATTGGTTTCCTACGATACCCATTTTTACTCTACATATTTAATCATATGAATTAGTCTATGCTTTGCATACAGTGAAAAACCATTGTAAAGCGCAGCCTAGTTGTTGGCTCTGGGCACCTTGGGTTCTTGAAAACCCCCAAAATCCTATATATACCTACAACCTAGAAGGGTCCAGTGGATGTAGTGGTATATTGCTTTTGTAAAACGGTCATCCTGACTAAAAGTTACAGATGAAAAGTTTTTACAGATGCTGTGTTTTCCTACCCATTTTCACTATTTCTTTATTTCAACAGTTACTTTATTTGGGAAAGCCTTGATAGATCTACCCCTTGCTGAATTCAGAATGTTGTTTACTTTACAGAAATGAAATCTATAGCCTTCCTGGATCACCCATGTATTTTACACTGGTTTTCACTATACACTGTAAGTAGGTTGAAAGCACAAAAATAGGAAAAACGGGCCACTTCTTTGAAAAATGCCAAAACTGTGGTAAATTATCGATTTTTTTTTATTCAGCACTGCATGTTCCTGAAAGCTGAGAAGATGATGACTTTAGCAGAGCAAACCTTCCATTGATGCTATTTTTTAGAAAAAAAAGCATATACTTTTACCCAGAACACTTTTTCCTTACTTGTCCCCAAAACACAAAATTTAGCTATATTTTGCCTATTTAAAAAAAAAAAAGGATGCAGATTTGGTGCAGGTACTTTGGCCCATATTTATACATCTTTAGCGCCGCATTTGCGCCGCTTTTTGATGCAAAAGCGGGGCAAACTTACAAAATACAATTGTATTTTGCAAGTTTGCGCCGCTTTTGCGTAAACAAAATTACGCAAATGCGGCGCTAAAAAAGTATAAATATGGGCCTTTATGTGCAAAAAAGGTTATGGAGCCTTTAATGTGAACTAATGCAAATAGCCAAAAAAGGGCTCCGCTCTGGGGGAGAAAAGGCCCAACACATTTAAGAGGTTAAAGATTCTTGGCAGTACTGGGTCCCTTCACTGATATCCAGTGAAGCAAATATGGCATTTTACTTTGGGGTAGAATTATTGAATGCAAGAAATACAAATTTGACATTTTGCAAGTTTCAAGCTACCTGAGTGAGGCCTTCCTTCTGGTACAGAAACGGTTTTGAAAGAATCTTCCTGGATATTCCACTGGATTTGCCATCAATAGTGATATTCAGCATGAGAGACATGATTTGACTAATAAGATTGCACCAATCATACTGCACTGCCATGCTGCTATCAATTCTGAAATATGCAGTGTATGATGAGGCATCAACACGAGCAACACCACTCCATCACTGGCTTTGGAAAGAGTGAGACCCCAGACAGTGTCTGCCTCCTTGGATTCCCTTGATACTGTGCCCCAATATGTGCACTTCCAATCTTCAATGTCGACAACCTGACAGGTGATGTTAAGCTTCATTAATGCTATTCTACAGGCTGCTGCAGCTCCTCTGTCATCTGCAGGTTCAACATCCACGTTTCGTGGATGATCCTTGTCAGGCATCTGGGAGAAAGTGACAGTGACAAGATTGCATCACTATATGCAATATGCAGATTCTAAATAGTGTACAATTTCCGTGAGGGGTTAATGCAGTACGAGTACAGCACATGTAAGGTGGCAGGACTCTGGCTTATGAATTTGAGTACTGGAATCAGGAGGATCAATTTTGGATGCTTTCTCACACAGTGGAAGTGTATCACCTGCATTCTTGTTGCTATAGGTAGAGGCTTGGACACTGAAGAGAAAGAGGATGGAGGCATGGCTTTCTACAGAACTTCAATAAACACCTTGCTAGCAAAGGGCTACTGATTAGCTATTCCTGAGCTTTGTGATTTGATAGATGGTGGGGTATGGGTAGGACTCAGTTTCTGTTGTACTGGGTAAGGAAGGTTCTTGGCAGGGCATGCCTTTTTGTCTTTTTTTTAGTGCTGCTTCTTCAGGATGACAGCAGAGAGCAGAGAATTAATATTTTATTGTGTCCCATGTTTTGGCTATTCCTACTGGGAGCCAGTCCCATTGTTCCCTGCTGTGGGAGCTATTACTTTGCACTAAGGCTGTGTATGAGGAGCAGCCAGAAAATTACAGCTGAAAGAGAACCAACCCAAACCTGTACTGAAACCTCAAACTGTGTGTCCACATACCCTATCTGAAAATATATATAGGCTTGGGATCCAAAACAACTTACTTTGTTCCAGTTCCAAATGCTTCTTGATCATGGAAGGGTATACTTTACAGAATATTTGAAAGGTTGCTGTGTAACTAGGGCTGTTATTTGTCTGACAGTGTTCCTTTCTGATTAGCTGATAGTCTGCCTAAGGTGCCTATAAGCCCATCTGTCTGCCTGCTGAGAGAGAAAAGGAGTGTGTCTAGCTGAGGAGACAGTTTTTTGGGTAATGAGCATCCACAGGAAGCTAGCACAAAAAACAAAGCCAGGAGTGACCTGTTCTGTGAGAGAGGTCCCCTGGGCTTTCTGAACCAATCTCATCTGAATTGCATCAAGGTATCTGCAAGACCAAGTATCACCAAGTTACCCTGCAAACCACTGTGACCCTGAAAGAGTGGTGAGGCTGCTGCCAGTGTCTTGATGAGGAACTGTGTCGCTGCCGAAGCAAACATCCTAAATCAGCCAGGTGGCAACAACTGCTAAAGACATGGCATGCTTGATGCATTAGTTACCATATGACTCACATGCAGAAGGGTTTCTCCATGCTCTTGTGAGCAGTGCTTAATTTGTGCTGTGCCCAAAATACTGGCCAGAAGCCGGAGTCACTGATATTAAATGTCAGCACTCCAACTGCCAAGGCCGCTAGTCCTGAATCCACCTCAGTCCTCTTTAATCCATTGCCAACCACTCCCTGTCCCTTTAGCTCACTCTTGAAGGCTCCTGCTTTCTCTTTTTGTGACTGTTTCATAGTCCTTCTCGTCTTTCCTTGTGGGTTTTCCCTCCCATGCTCTCGGAAAATGTCTGAAGGGAAAAAAAATTGCCAGTGCCCAAAATTGAGTGCAATACCTGGCTCAAATTAAGCACAACTAGTTACCCTTTGACTCAAGTGCAGAAGGAGTTGTTCTTCATCCAGTTGGCAGAGCCGTAGTAGGATGTACTCCAGGAAATGTGGCAAATGACCTCAACCGGACACATGCAGACCGGTAGCCCCATCTTCCCGTGACTCTCCAAACAGGGTCGGCATGCTCAATGTGTTTCAGCAATGTATTCATGCTTGCAAATATTAGTGTGTATGAACTAGGATGCTAGGCACTGGTGTGCCTAAAATAGGCTCACCCTTAAGTGTTTTTGAACAAGTGTCATACTGTAAGATGGTATTTGTAAGATGCCGGTTGAGAGCTGCCTAACCACTTCTTCCTGATCTCCCTTTGAGGTAGTCTGGAGGGAACAGCTTCCCAATGAGACGACTTTGGAGAGTTCACCTGACCCTCTGCACAAATACAGAAGTTCCTGTTAGGCTAGACTGTTCTCTAAAGAAGGAATCTTGACTCCAGGCTAATTGGTTGAGTTATGAGATGCTGTAGAAATAGATAAATAGTATAGCTTCAGCCAAATGCCCAACTTTGCGTGGACACAGTAAGCTGCTCTCAGCTCACTGATCATTTTCTGGATTTACAATTGCACAGTCTCCTTGTTCCTGATCTGTGTCCACCCTGTAGAGCTGATATGCTGCCCAATTCTCCCCTTGAAAGGGGCTAAGCTAGGCCTGGCTGAAGCATGCCTGCCCTGTTGCCACCCTTGCCCATCGTGGAAGTCCCCTGCCAACCCAAGCAGACATGCATAGCTGCAGAGAGGCTGGAGATAGCCATAGCTTGTATCCCTCACCACGAAATGGGGGCAGGCTGTTCAGTCACTGTGAGATACTGATGTTCATATACATTTGTCCATCATATCCCACACCAGGGCTGGACCCATGGACCTTTCTCGTCCCATGTGCGCTCACAGCATATAGCCTCTTCGTACCTGCAACATCCCCCAGGATGACACAATTCCACCAGACCTCCAGTGTACTGGCACAAACTCCCAGATGCTGTCCACTTGTTTGTTGGAACATTGCAGATAGTGTTGTGTTATCTTTCTTCTGGTCTACTTGTGTTTGCAAACATCTAGGTTTAATATAACCGAAAATACACAAAGTATGCTGTTGTCAAGTTCAGACACTGCCATCCATGAAGTCCTGTGTAGGTGGGAAAGATGATTTTACCACTTGTGGTAGGAATCTGAGGAAAACATAAAAGGGAAGTAAGAAAAAGAAATGGGTTGTTTGTATGCCCTTTTCGCTCCGGAACTAAATAACAGGAAAGATCGATTATGCGGGAAGCAGCATGAGCCACAAGGAAAATGATAGTGGTTTTGCCGCAACACATTCTACTCCAGTATGACCACCATGACTGCAAAACTCCAAATTTGGTAGAATACAAGAACGTGCACTGATTGGTCTGATATTTAAAGAGTAAGGAAGTGCGGGGCAGCATCTGCTATTCTGAATCCTTCGTCCCAATGGCTCTACGGCTTATGTCCTGGAGTGTTGGTGCCGCACCTGTAAATCCTCGTGGGATACAAAGATAAGTCGGGGACTGGGATTCCAGTCGGTGGTTGGGAGAGGGCAGAGAGCTGTTGCGAGTGTTGCTGGTTTCATAACTGCTGCATTTGTTTTGTATATCCTGTCATGTTTTTGCTGGTCACTTATACATTGAGGCACAGCTGCTTGAAGGTGGGCCTCTGGTTGGTCCTTTCCTAAGGATGGGTAGTCCTGACAAAATTTGAGCGGAAAAAAGAGGCGTGGAGTGCTTTGAAAGCAAAAAGCTACAACTCATGCCACGTTGCCAGGTGAGGAACCTATGTCAGGAATAGTTCATAAATCCAAATTATACATACATGTGCCCCAAATGTGACCCCATCCATAAGGTGAGTGTGACTAAAAGACTGTGAGTTACTGATCTAGTGTTCCCCATCGCGTTACCTCTTTAGTTTCTACTGGCCTGTTCTCTAGTCTCCAGCCCTTATGCCTTATTTGTAATCTGTTTTTTATGCTTACTGTGATTCCTAAAGCCTCTTTGCCTGGAAAGATTACAATGCACCTTTCTGAATCGCAGTACCCTTATTCTTAATGCTTTGCAAACAATAAGGGCCATATTCATGAAAAGTGGCATCACAACCAGTGCAGCGCCACTTTTCTTGCACCCATTAGCAACCCCCTAACGCCACCATGTGTGATCCCTATTTAACATATGGTGCACCATGGCAGTGGTTAAGAAATTTTCATCAGAATTTTTGACACTCGTTTGGCGCTTTGCAGAATTAGTGTCAGAAACGTTGACACTAATCCTGCAAAGCACCAGGAGGCCCATTGTAACCGATGGGAGCTTCCTTTTAATGCCTGCTCAGAGCAAGCGTTAAAAGTGCTGAAAAAAATTATGCAAAGAAATCTCTTAGATTTGTTTGTGCCATTTTTCAGCTCCCCTAACGAGGGAACACCACCTTTGCATACATTATGCCTGGCGAAGGCATAATGTAGCACAAAGGGTTAAAAAGTGGTGCAATGCATGCATTGCACCACTTTGTAAATATGGCGTGGTGTTTTTGGCCATCTAACGCCACATTAGTGTAAAACAATGTCGCTAATGTGTCATTAGAATGGCACTAGTCCCTCTTAAATCTGGGTCTTACTGTTTTCACACCTTATAGTAGTATATCCATATTGTCTGTATTGTTTTATGCCATTCAATTTCGGATATCTTTTGAACTTCATGTACAACAGAGCTTTCCAAACATTATAGAATGTTCAGCCAGTGGCCCTAACTTCACTACTGTATTGTGCTTACAGGTGCTCTGAGTGTGTATGGCTCTGCTTGTATCCATTGCTCCCTCTTGAGATAGCCATTCTCATAGTAAGTGTACTGCCTCATTGTCCCATCACATTACTGAGTATTGTTTGGTAGTGCCTTTGGAGTACTTCATGTTTGATCTGATTGTGTTCACACCATAAAATATTACAATTATGTAACATACGCAAGTTATTATTGAATGCATTGTGTACCGATTTACCTAGATGTGTATACTTAATTCTGTCTTTGGTTAGTGTTTTCTATTGTACCGAGACTTTCTCTCGAAATAAGCCTTGGACTGCTCATCCACGTCTACTCAGAGTCACTGACCTTTATGTTAACCCTAACTCACTTTCTTTTGTGGGTTATGTAGTCTGTCTTGCCGAGTGCAAGGGTCCTGAGACTTCTCCCTTTTAGAAAGCCCTATGGACCTTGTAATTACCCAATCCAGGGAGGCTAGCCTGACAATCTGTTAACAAATGGAGATTTTCTTAGCTTCTAGTGAAAGAAAGATTTTATTAAAGACACGGAAGCGAGTATTATGCTATCTTTTCTTGCATGTATCTCAATAGCAGCCAAGGAAAAACGACAACTCCCAGCATTCCTGGCTGGAGGACTACAAAAAGTTGTCATAAAGGAAAAACAACCAATCACATGAAGGTACTACTATAAATGACTTGACTGGGAGCAACAGGTCCTCTTTTCTTGCTTGAGCAGTAATAGACTTGAAACAAAGGAAATATGACCATACAATAGAAAATGCCAAAAGAATGGTAAAAAGGTTTTTGAAACAGCTTATAACTTGTAGAGTCTTAAGGTTGAGGTCCAGGTCATTGAAAGCAGCTTTGTGATCACTCATATGCATGACGATGTAGATAGGAGAAAAAAGACAGGAATGTTGAATGTGTAGAGCTTGACCCTCCTTCCTAAGGCATCTGGTTAGAAGCGACAACCGTACCTAAACAAAACAGAGGGATGGTTAAAACATATGCGGTGGGATAATACTCGCCTCTGTGTCTTTAATAAAATCAAGACTTTCGTTCACTAGAAGCTAAGAAAATCTCCATTTTATAACAAGACCCAGAGGCTCCTAATATGCTCGTTTAAAGCATAGCAACTATGGAATTGGCGACATGAGAAAGAGGTTTACAATGAAAAGTTCTAAAAGTTTAAACATTTGACCAATCAGCCAATTTGAGAATGTCATCTAGACTCAACCCAGCCCAAAAGGCTTTAAATGCCATAGCACCTCTGGTGGAATGAACTCTGAAAACAAAAATATGAATCCCCCCCAAAGTCATAATCCATTTAACCCAATGGGCTAGAGTAGTCGAAGAGACAGGGTTTTGAGGATTTTTAAAAGAGATGAGGAGTTGAGGTTCCAATGGCTTTCTCAAATGTATTGTTTTTTAAATATACTCTCTCAAACAACTTCCAACACACAGTTTTGGATGGTCTGGAAAATAAGGATAGAACACCGACATTAAATTTGTTTTAGTTCTTCTGCGAACCTGAAAGAAAACACCCGAAGAAGTATGCTGTACCAATGAAACATCTAAAGCTTTGACATCTGAAATACATTTTAAAGAAACTAAACATAAAAGTACAGTTAGTTTCGCAGAGAGACATTTTAGCGATAAGCCGGAATTAACAGGTTGATTAAGGAAAAATTGTAGAATAACATTTACATCCCACATAGAATTATACTTTGGTAAAGGAGGTTTAGAAAATCTAACTCCCTTTAAAAGACGACATATCAATGGGTGTTCGCCGGCATGTTTGCCATTCACTCTATTGTGTTCAGCTGAAATTGCAGATCTGTATGTAAAAACTGTTCTGTAAGCTTTCCCTTGAGAGGCTAAGGAAGCTAGAAAATTACAAATTAAAGTTATATCTGCTGAAAAGGGATTGGCACCTCTGCCAATGCACTAAATATCCCACACTCTCCAGGCTGATTTGTATGCTTTGAATGTACCAGGAGCCCAAGCCTGTTGGAGGAACTGAGCAGCTTCTTGCTAAATTCCTGGGGTTCTCCAGGACGACCCGAAACCATCCATGCCAATAACCATAGGGATTGATTGATGATTAGATTGGGAGGTTCTGAAGTAGTGAAGGGAATTGAGGTAGAAGAACAGGGTATTCTATTGTTAACTCCAGAGATGAAGGTTGACCTTGCGAAAAAGGGATGATCAATAAAACCTTTGCTCCTTGGTGTCGAACCTGTGCCAGGACTCGGAATATCAAAATGAAGGGAGGAAATGCATAACCTACCTTGTTGGACCAATCCTGAAGAAAGGGATCCGTAGCTAAAGCTTGCGGGTCTGGTCTCCAACTGTAAAAAGCAGGAAGCTGGGTGTTCAAACGTGAAGTGAAAAGGTCCACTAAGAAAGGACCGAATCTGAAAGAAAGCTATTTTAAAATTGCAGGGTGAAGGCGCCAATCGCTGGAGTCTCGAAGATACTTGGAATACCAGTCATCTATCGTATTCATGTTTTCCGGAAGATATTCTGCTTGAGCAGAACCACTGATAGGTTATCCATTCGAAGGAGTATGGAACAACTTACTCTGTCTTTGTCAAAAGTTCATATCGCAAAGGAACCTGCAAGAATCTCTAAACAGTTGATGTGCAATGATAACTCCTCATTTGACCATACTCCACCAGTCAAGAACTGACCACATCTTGCGCCCCAACCAGTCTGACTTGCATCGGATTATAAGACAAGATCTGGTGTTGTAGAGAAAATTGCTTTCCTGTACCATGCTTCTAGATGGTCTATCCACCAAAGGAGTTCCACCCATGAGTCCTGATCTAGCATGATGAGTTCTCCATAACCGAGAGCCTTTCGAAGATGTTGGATTTTTAGCCATTGAAGAGCTCGATAATGAAGATGGCCAGGAAAAATAGCCTGAATAAAAGAAGCTAGTAGACCTATCATGTGAGCTAACATCCTGAGAGTTAGAGCTGATTGGTTCAAAACCTGGACAATTTCTTTCTTTATATGAGAAACTTTTTCTTTCAGAAGCTAAAGAATCGAATTGTCTGAATCTATTATGAATCCCAGAAACTCTAACTGACGCGATGGATCAAAATTTTACTTTTCTTTGTTGAAGATAAAACCCAAATTCTGAAGGAGGGATATGAAGTATGACAGATTATTGGCCTCTTGAGAAAGCCCCTCACTACTTGCCCCATATATTGTCATATTTGGTAGGGCATCCCCTTGCCTCAGACCCCAGCTTCTCTTGTTGGGCACACCAGTCTACCCTGTGTCTCCATTGTGCTAACGTGGGAGGCTCGGGAGCCTTCCACCGAGACGCTATATCTCATTTGGCCACAATAGTGGCTGTGCCCAAGAGTGCTCGGTCTGCCCAAGTTCCACCCACTCCCTCAAGTACTCCCAGCAGCAGCAGCGAAAACTCCACCTCCCATCCCAACACCACTGAAAGTTCCATAACTACTGCTTTCCAGTAATGCACTTTGGTAGAACAAGACCAAACCATGTGAATAATTTTGCAGGAGCCTGGGAGCAGCGTGAACATTCGGGGCCTGCAAAGAGGCCTGCTTTAAATAGACAGTCAGGGGCGAGGTATGCTCAGTGGAGATAACATGTTTGAACAAGGCGGAGTCTGGAGGATATTGTGTTGACTCTAGGGGCTATCACAGCATCTCGCCTGTCCTCGTCCTCCAGAGGTCCTAGCCAGCCCTCCCATGGGGCTCTAAGACAACTCAGTATATCGGGGGCGTTGAAGACCAATGTACAGTATATCTAGGAAATACCACCCCTCCTCATTGCACCCATCATGAGGTTAGCCTTGATAGGGCTGAATTTGGGAAGTGATGTGCCCTGAGAGATGTGTGTATGTAATGCATGTTGCAGTTGCAAATATTTATGGAATTGTGTCATGGGTAGCACATATTCAAGTTTGAAGCTCTTGAAAGGAGTACATGTGTGTACCAGGCCAAACATTTCCCAGCTGTGTAATGCCAATGACATCCCAGCAACTAAATCTCTCCAGTGCTGCGACCTCCCCCAGCCATGTACCCTGCCACAGTGGAGTATGTTGAGTGAGCATGGAGCTCGATCCAGTGTGTCACAACGCAGCCCTCCACTCAAGAAAGATTATTTGAGTCCCCTCTAGTACAGAAGTGGGGACAGGGGCACTATAGAGCATTGCCATGATTTGATGGAATCCCAACGAGGTGAGCTCTGCTCTGTAGGTCAGTTCACACCATCCCCCTTTTAGCCAGTTGTTTATGACCAGGAGCTGGGATGCCAGATAATAAAGGCACAAATTGGCCATACCAAGACTTCCATCGTACAGAGTGTGTTGACAGTTGAAATAGGCCAGGTGCGGTCTTGAGTTGTGCCATAGGAAAGAGATAGCCACGAGTCCATCTCACAAAACCAGTGGCAAGTCAGCATTTGCACAATGTTTTGAAATAGATAGAGGATTCACGTCAACACCATCTGTAAGTCTGCTTTCAATCTATGGGTCAAAGGAGTACTTTTAAGGGGCTGTGTCAGTGCAGAATGAAGTAAGTTTATCATGAGAACATTTGAGAGCATTAGGAGATTTAACAAATGAGAATATTAATTGGAGTTATGCCAAAAAAGTGATGCAATCTAACACAAAATTTGGGCCTCAAATTATACATATGATTTTTAAAAAGCCTGCCAAAAAGAAATTGGCAGCAGTGAGAAACTTGGCAGTAAATCTGTTCTGCTTAGTTTTTTGCTTAGTCTGCATTTGAAAATATCTTCTGGGATTAAGGCACCTCAGAGAGCTTGGTGTGCCCCGTAAATCTCATGGAATAATAATAATTGACGTTAACATATTTGCTGGAGAGATCTGTGTTTTGCCTGTTCCCCGTCCTGAATCAAAGTAGCATAGAGGGTTAATGTGCCAACTGCAAAGCACGTCATGTAACATACAGATGAATGAATTTATTGAATTTTGCTACGTAAGTGGGTTACTGTTTTTAACCCCGATATCCTTTTTGTTTCTTGCAGTTCATAAATTATAAACCTTGTAATATAGCACAGTGAGCTATGAAAGACTTGTGACTCCTACACCTTGTAACTCTCACTGTCTTATTAACACATCCTGTACATTGATTTACACACATTGACTTGGTGTCAATGTACAATGTGTATGTGTGATATAAAGCACTCGGACACACTGCATTGGAATGAATAGTGATATATAAGAAATAAAACAAAATAGTGGTTGTAGGTAACTGACCCTTTTTGACATGGTCACCCTTCACTTTTTGCCACTGGTACTGAGATTTTTCGACTGAGGTGCACTTTTGATTCCTGATAAACAGGCCCCCAGTGCCATTGCTCTCTCCCCAAAACAGGTAAATTCAGGAACAGTTGACACTCTCCTCCACCCTTGTAAGTTCCTAGTAAATGGCACTCCTTGTACCGAGGGCCTGGTTAGAGGAGAGGGTCCCTAAGGGCTGCAACGCAGACTGTGCCACCCCCAGAAACCCCTCATAAAAACAAGAAACACACAGTTGCCACTGCAGATTGCGTGACCTGGTGCAAACGAGGAGAAAACACAACATGGCACAACCTTGGTGTGCCATGACCCTATCACTGCAGCAAAATGTACGTAAGACACCCAAATGTAAGCAAGAAGTACTAAGGCAGGGTGGAGTACACTGGTGTATTCTCCAGCACTTCGCCTCAGGTCCACCATCACAGCAGTCATCCAGGAGGAGGACCCTGCACTCCAAGAAGCCAGTCCTGTCTCCCCTCCAAGTGAAGGGACCCAAGGATCCACCGGAGCTGAGTTGCACCAACGCCTGGGGTACCGGACCCCGTGCACAGTCCAAGGCTTGTTGAAGCCCACTCCGGACTCCAACAGCAGATTCGAAGACCTGCCAGTGAGAGAAGTCAGCGTCGCAGAGGACAGCCTTCACAGATGTCCAGTTGCCTTGTTTTGTCTCTCATTCTGCAGGTCCCCTAACGAACTGTGTGTGCCTTGACACAGGAGCACCGCCGCTAAGGATCCATTGCACCTGGGCACCCTGGCCTGGGTTCACGATGTCCAATGGTGTCCTGCTGCTCTCTGGATGCGCACTGACCAAGCCTCCCTGATGGGAGCTCCCTGACTTGTTCCCATGTCCCTCCTAGCATTTTTTTTCCAGGCGGCCCCCCTTTGTCACCTTGTTCGGTGCGCAGGAATTCGACATGACCAACATCACTGCACCAGGATGCTCCTAGGCAGGTAAACCTGACTGCTGTCCTTGTCAAATATTTTGCACTCCTACCACCTCAATACCTTCAGGGGACCCCCGGGAACTGAGTGTAAGAGCTTCTATGCAGCAATGGTACTTTGGAATTCTTGCTGCGTAAAAACGCATCCATCTATAAAAAGCGTTACTTACTTGCAAATCATTTGAAGAACTGCTACAGTATTTATTTTTCTGCAAATATTCTGGTGTTTATAAATAATACAAACAAAGTAACTATTTTTCTAAACAATTGGTTTTGTATTGCCTTTTGAGTGTGTGTCTCATTTATTGACTCTGTACGTTCAACAAATGCTTAGCACTACCCTCTGAAAAGCCTAACTGCTTGTCCACACTATGACACAAGAGAGCTTTTGGGATTGTCACTTTTACCCCTGTAAACCAATAACGGTCATCCTGGACTATGTGCATTGTGATCCCCTACATTGGGTCACTGCATAGATAGCCAGCTTTCTACAGTGATATTTAAATTTTTATTTTGTGTAAATACTGGGACAAACCAACATAACTGACATTCTCACAGTGGATGCATATCTTTTATATATAGAGAATGAACAAAGTCAAAACCATGCTTCTCTTAAGTACTTGTGGAGTTATAACATGTTGTGCGCTGTTTGTTTCCCCTCCATTGCATATGCATCAAAGTGTGTGCCTCCAGATAGCTCTCAGCCAGGATACTCAAACAAAATGTGGTCGGATGGCCCCTTAACTTCACCTTTGTTTTGAGCCCAACTGGAATTTCAAATAGCAAAGCTCCCCCTGCCTGTATGTTGCTGCTCAGAGCGAATGCAGACAAGGTGCAGGTGCTGCTGAATGTGTCCAGGTGTCTAAAAGTTACACCAGGATACATCCAGGGAAATTGAGAGGACCCAACTTCAGGGTGGGGGGTGTCCATCATGTAGAAATAGTGGGCAGGTGTACCCTTGACTTGTGACCTGGCAAAGATGGAACGTATCAGCCGGCTAAATGATATACGCCCCATGCCTAAGACATTGTTTGGGGTCAAGGACAAGAAGACTGCAGGTTTATTTTGTCCTTGTGACAAGTAGGCCCAACCCCCAGCAGCATAAACCCTTTAGCTGCCAATTTCAGTACAACATTACAGAGCAAGAAAGGGAAGTGTCTACAGTTGAGGTTATATTGTGTCTATTTGTTAATGCTGTTCAACAAAGTATTTATGGTTCATTAATACAAGGCTTTTATTATTAGGGTGAGCATTCTAAATAAATGTTGTAATCTCGGACTACACTACTGACAGTTGTTCCAATACACATGTTTGGAAAGTTTACAAATATGGGGCGACATATAATACTCCCAGAATGCTTCCTGATTAAATGGAAATATTTGCCTGAGCTTGAAAGAAAGATTGATGATTTTTTGCTTTCGAGATAAAGGGTTCACAAAAAGTGTAACTAGGAAAAAAAATGTTTTGCTAAACTACAGCAACATTTTAGGTACCATTCATTTGAAGTATCATGCAGTAAAATGTGAGGTCCGTACTTTATTTTTCAGTAAATAAAAACTTGTTTATCAAGATAAAAACACAAGTTGAAACATAAACCGATAAATCTATTTATCCCATTTAAAACATACTCTTCTTTCCATTTAAATATGAGCTTATTGCTCGCTTAAACCCTCAATCCTAATATCTGAATATGTAGTGTAAGGAGTTAACACAAGACATGTCTCATGAAAATATTTCTTAAAATTTTATGGAATATTATACATTTGTATCTCACACAATTGTATTGCAAAGATGAATACCCTATTGGCCAACATGCGCCATAGCCTAAATCAAAAGTACCCCCAATAAAGTGTCTAGTTCTTAACTTATTTCCGGCTCTTGCAACTATCAGATATGTAATAAAAGCCTACTAGTTTTGTTTGGTGCTTTGTGCATTCTACGATTTGCAATCAATATGGAGTATGGTTCATATAAGCTATGACGCAGATATGGTTTCACAGTATCCTAAATTTCAATTATGTATACTAAGAACCACTAAAGTTAAAAAGTGAAATTGCAATTTGTCATATTCTTAATTTCATTTCGTAATTTATGACAAAATCTCAAGAAAGAACCCAGGCTGCTTATGCTCTGCCTTCTAAGGCCAAACTTTAAATGGATTTGGGCAGGAAAGGACACACAAGGAAGATTAAATAGACGTTGATATGCCTCCACGATTGCATTATCAATAACTTTGTCCGCACTTCCTCTCAAAGCTTTTACACCATATGTTAGACATGGAAGGTGTTTAGCAGCCAATACTCGCAGAAGTGGCTGGAAGAACAGGCCTTTTAAGGAATTCCATAGTGAACAAAAAGCTGCAGTGAGGGTGTTGTTTCTTCGTTCTGTTGCTCTGTAGTGATTCATGAATGCACCTCTGGAATCTAAAATCACCCCAAATATTTGTAATCCTTCACGGTTTCCAGAGTTGCCCCATATACATAGAATATGGACGAAGAAAGTCTTCTTGTCACTAATATAGTTTTTTGTTTTATTAAGATTAACTCAACCCATGTTTTGATGCATACGCTGATTAAGTGCTGGAAGCCGACCTTAGTGTGACCGATCATGACAACGTCGTCTGCATACAACATATATGGATGTTAACCCCTTCTGTGCCGGGGAAGTAATGGTTACGTCCCACGGCAGTGCTCCTGTGCCAAGGACGTCACCATTACATCCTGGCAGTGGCCCAACGGGGAGCGCTAGCGCTCCCCCCATGAACTTCACACCCACCCCTCCAGGGCAGGGATGAAAGCAACCCCCCCCCCCCAACGCTGACCTCATCAGAGATCACCCGATCGGAAGAGAAATGAAAGCATTTCTCTTACGATCGGGGGGGGTAGGGGTAGGCAGGGAGGCATCATAGGAAAGGAAAGGCGATCGGACTGCAGAAATGCCCACTAGAACATGGAAGGGGAGCGACTCCTTGGGCAATGGTCGCTTCCCTGGGGGTCTTTTTTTAAGGCCCTTTCTGCCTATTTTAATTAGTCCGATCTGCCCCAGGGGTGGGGGGGGGGGGCAGAAGCCACTAGACACCAGGGATCTTTTTTTATTTTTTTTAGACACGGGGAGCAATCCCTTAGGCAAGGGTCGCTCCCCTGGCAAATAGTTTTTAAGCCATTTCTGTCCGCCTTGGGGGCAGATCGACCGATTTTTATTAGGCCAATCTGCCCCAAGGGGGGCAGAAACCTCTAGAGTCCAGAGATTTTTTATTTTGTGTCAATTTCACGCAAGGGAAGCAACCCCTTAGGCAAGGGTCGCTCCCCTGGGGGGTAATTTTATTTTAGGCCATTTCTGCCCCACTTGGGGGCAGATCAGCCTTTTTCTATTGGGCTGATCTGCCCCCAAAGGGGCAGAAACCACTTAGGCAGTAGGGATAGGTGTGTATGTGTGCTTTGTTTTGGGGGGGCAGCCACTTTGGCAAGCTTCACTACCCATGGGGACACTTTACTGTTGGCCATTTCTGCCCCCCTTGGGAGCAGATTCGCCTATTTTTGTAAGGCCACCAGAGACCAGGGAAGATTTTTTTTTTTAAAAGAGGGTGGGGTATGGCTTTACCTCCACCCCAAATAAATGGGGACAAAGTTGTTCTGCCCACCGGTGGGCAGATGGGGCAATTATCCCCGATCCACTCCCTGGGGGGGGGCAGAAAGCCTACTAGATGCCAGGGAATAAAAACAAAATAGTGGGGTGGTGGCTACCAACCAGTATGGGCATGGTTATGCCCCCACCCCAACTGAAGGGGGTGACAGTCTTTCAGCTCCTTCCCCCCCGTACACTCAAAGATCTTGTCCCAACAGCAAGAAAGAGGACATTTGATTATTTTGGGTTTTGGTTTTACATTTGGGCCATGAGAGCTTATCTACTCTCAAAATCGCCCCTCTTGGAATGCTGAGGGCTGAACTTTTTGGACTTTGGGACCCTGCCATGTAGAAAAATCTATGAGACTTAGATACATCTGAAAACTAAACATCTGGGTGAGTCTTTACATGCACCCAGCACCATTTTCTGTAGGCGCCCCACCCCCACAAAAACAGGTAGTTTTGTATTTGATAACTTTGATGTGTCCACATAGTGTTTTGGGGAATTTCCTCTTGTGGGCACTAGGCCTACCCACACAAGTGCGGTACCATTTTTATCAATAGACTTGGCGGAATGTTAGGTGGAAGGACATTTGGGCTCCTCTCAGATTCCAGAACTTTCTGTCACCGGAAAGTGAGAAAAAAGTATTTTGTTTGCCACATTTTGAGGTGGGCAAATAACCACTGCTTCTCAACACCTTATCTTGTGCCCATTATGGAAATACAAAGGTTTCCTTGATACCTATTTTTCACTCTTTATATTTCACCAAATGAATTGCTGCATACCCGGTATACAATGAAAACCCATTGCAAGGTGCAGCTCCTTTATTGGCTCTGGGTACCTAGGGTCCTTGATGAACCTATAAGCCCTGTATATCCCCGCAACCAGAAGAGTCCAGCAGTCATAACGATATATTACTTTAAAAAATCTGCCATAGCTAGAAAAAGTTATAAAAGAAAACATGGACAGAAATGGCTATT
This sequence comes from Pleurodeles waltl, assembly GCF_031143425.1. NCBI lineage: Eukaryota > Metazoa > Chordata > Amphibia > Caudata > Salamandridae > Pleurodeles > Pleurodeles waltl. The sequence continues at coordinate 223,546,041 of NC_090440.1, forward strand.
TTCTTCACCTCAATTTCAATATTTTTTTATTTTAGATGTTACTTTCTGTAGGAAAACCTTGAAGGATCTACACAAATGACCCATTGCTGAATTCTGAATGTTGTCTTCTTTTCAGAAATGTTGAGCTGTCCAGGATCCAGCATTGGTTTCACACCCATTTCTGTCACTAACTGGAAGGAGGCTGAAAGCACAAAAAATAGTAAAAATGGGATATGTCCCAATAAAATGCCAATATTGTGTTGAAAAATGTGGTTTTCTGATTCAAGTCTGCCTGTTCCTGAAAGCTGGGAAGATGTTGATTTTAGCACCACAAACCCTTTATTGATGCCATTTTCAGGGAAAAATACCAAAGTTGTTCTTCTGCAGATCTTTTTCCATTAAAAAAAAAAAAAAACATTTTAGCTGTATTTTGACTAATTTCTTTGTCTCCTCCAGGGGAATCCAGAAACTCTGGGTACCTCTAGAATCCCTAGGATGTTGGAAAAAAAGTACACAATTTTAGCGTGGATAGCTTACGTGGACAAAAAGTTATGAGGGCCTAAGCACGAACTACCCAAATAGCCAAAAAAGGCTTGGCACAGGAGGGGAAAAAGGCCTGGTAGCAAAGGGGTTAAAGACAGTCACCATGGGCGCATGAGATTCAGCAATATTTAGGGCCGTGGTCACCTCAGCAAGATATAAATAAAATAAAAATGGAGCCAATACGTAGCCCTGCTTTAGACCATTTCTTGATGGGATTTGTTTAGAAACCACTGTACCCTTTCCCAGGCTTACCCTTGTCCAACAATCTGTGAACAATAATTGAATAGCCTCTAGGAGGAGAGGAAAAAGTTCCCAACTTTGTAACTTAGACCCACAAATGTTCTGCTGTACTGCATCAAAAGCTGAACAACAGTCCACATAGCATTGATGTAAATTTAAAGAACGGCACCTTGCTTGTTCAATTAATATGGTCAACATCTGGGTGTTGCTGTATGTCTCAATTGCCTTAATGAACTCAGTCTGATTCATCGGCACCAGTGAACTTTTGTCTGCCCAGTCTGAAAATTCAGCAAGAAGGCATTTTGGGAAGTATTTTGTCTGCACATCTATCAGTGCAATCTACCTGTAATTGGATGGTTGTGTTGTTTTTCCTGCCTCATAGATTGGAGCCAATATAGACCCACACCAGCTATCTGGGATTTCCTGATTAAAAAGAACATGATTGTATAAAGTAACCAGGCGTGTAGCCCAGTATTGGGGATTTTGTTTAAATATTGCTTAAATATTGCCTGTGTCACCCATTAGGACCCGGGGTTCACCACAACAACTCTTGCTGATAATTTTCTCCACTTCACCTATTGAGATAGCACTTAATGAGCCTGCCCCGTCCAATTTCGAAACCTCTATGTTTAGTGCTCCCTGTGATGATTCTGCCCCACCATAATTTTCCTGTAGATAAGCTATACAGGACGCTTCTGAAATATTCAAGCTCAAAGGAGACATCCTCGAGACCATAGTTTGATTTGCCAACCACCACAACTCACTGGCATTGTTTTGTCTAACAGCTGAGAAAATATTGCACCAATACAATTCAACCTCAGATTTGGCTGACTCCCACAAGGCTTTTTTATATAGTAGTGTCAACGTTGGGAGGGTCTCACTCCGTGTAATCAAATGTAAACAATTTCTAAGTAGCTGTAAAGCGTGGTTCAACTTTCTTTTAACTGCTTTAAAATTTCGCTGAAACCCTTCTAGGCCGAGTACATACCAAGTACATACCAAGGCTAAGGGATTTGAAGCCCTTTGGCACAAACTTGGCTCTCCAAAAGTAGCTTACCTAATTGGACCCACTGTGGCAGTGGGTCTGGAGTTTCCATTTCTCATTGAAACCTAGCTTGCTGTTCCACTTTCTCAATGGAATCTATTGTCCACTGCAATCTTCTGTAATTGAACATGGATACAACGCAGCAATCTGGCTTAACTGGCCCATGCAAATAGACATTCAGTTTTAACTTGATCTTCCGCGGTTGATGCTCACTTTCCAGAAAACTTCCCAGGGCATACTAGGCCACCATGTGAAATAAAGGAAGAGACACTAAGGTGTAGTCAGTGGTAGCATTGGAGTGTGCCGAGTAATGAGAAGGATGCGCAGGAATATCTGGTTCCACTGGCTGGACTGTCCAAAACTCTCGGTCCATGATGCTCTACCTCATTTATATACAAACGCCCACTAGCATCCTTCCTCTACGTACATGGTGGAAATGAGGGAATATGCCAGATCTGGTCAAAATATTCCACTATTTGATCCCTGGTTGTAGCCTGCAACAGATTCATATCAAAATCCCTGATCATTAGATAAACTTAATCATCACCAGATTTCTTGTTGATTGAAAGATGTATGTAAACATTTATAATGAGAAGGGGAGATGTTCTAGTTGGAAAATAATTCAAGAGTTTTACCACTTGCAGATTAGGATGGTCAATGTGAATCTCCTCTATTCTGACATTAACTTCAACTGCTACATAAATAGTGAGACCACCAGCTCGGTGAGCAAATGTGTGAGTGCTAACCGCCGGGTAACTGAAGCTCAAGAGTTCTGGAAGATCTATACCTTCTTGAGCCCAGGTTTCATGAAAAATCACCACATGAAAGGTTTTAATATAAGCTAAAAAGGTCTTGTCCTCAGTTTTACCCCATAGTCCCTCTATGTTCCAGGTGCCAATGGACCAAACTCTTCTTTGAGGGGGGTAATCGGCTAAGTGATTACTCTGTCAATCATACAGATCCCTTTGTGAGGAGGTAGTAGGGCACCAGAGAGCCAAGACCAGTTCATAGTGCAGGTTAGCATAGTGCATAGTGCAGTTTAGCAAGGACCCAGTGCACTAACAGTTAAAACAACATCAGAAACCAGGCATGAAGTGGGGGCTAACCATGTCAAAAAGGGTGTTTTCCTACATGACCTCCTCCCAAATTAATGAGTTTAAACTAACCTTCCCCTAAAGAGTCTTCATCTTCTAAGTGGAAGAACCTGGAAAAGACATCAGCATAGGCATGGTCAGTTCCAGGTCTTTGTTCCACTGTGAAGTCCATTCCTTGTAGGGAGATGGACCACCTTAACAGTTTGGGATTTTCACTTTTTATCTGCATAAGCCATGCCACCTGAGAGGCCTGTGGTCAGTTTGAACAAGGAAGTGTGAGCCAAACAAGTATTGTCTCAACTTCTTTAGGGACCAAGCCTCAGCGAAGGCGTCCCTCTCAATGGCACTCCAACACTGCTCTCTGGAGAGTAACCTCCTGCTAATGAAAGTAACAGATTGGTCATGGCCATCATCATTGGTTTGGGACAGGACTGCGCCTATCCAATGTTCAGAGGCACCTGTCTACACTATGACCTGTTTAATACAATCTGGAGCTTTGAGAACGGATGCTGAGCACATTGCTTTATTTTTGGGGTGTCAAAGGCTTTTTGACAACTCACTGTCCAGTTTAGCTTTTTTGCAATTTTATTGGAGGTCCGTTCTGTGACAGGGGCCACAATGGAGCCATATCCCTTAAAAAACCTCTGGTAATACCCAGTCAAGCCAAGGAATGCCCTGGCTTGAGTCTGGGTTGTTAGAGCTACCCAGTCTAGAATTCTCTGGATCTTGGCATGCAGTGGTCGAACTTGTACTCCACCAACAAAGTTGCCAAAGTATACAACCTGACCCTGCCTTATCTGGCACTTGCTTGCCTTGATAGTGAGGTATGCCTTTTTCAGAGCTCAAGGACCTTCCCCAGGTAGATCAGGTATTCCTGCCAGGTAGAGCTAAAGACAGCAGTATCATCTAGATATGCTATACTAAAGTCTTCTATCCCAGCCAGGACTTTGTTCACCAACCTTTGGAAGGTGGTAGGGGCATTCTTTAGTCCAGAAGGCATAACAGTGAACTGATAATGCCCGTCAGGATTGGAGAATGCAGATTTTGATTTTTTTTTTACTCCAAGGGTCAGACCTACCTGCCAGTACCCTGAAGTGAGATCAAAAGCACTGAGATATTTAGCTACCCCTAATCTGTCAATCAGCTCATCGGCCCTAGGAATGGGGTGAGCATCAGTTTTTGTCACAGCATTGAGGCCCATTTCTAGACCACTCAAAACCTAATTTCTTTCTTTCCACCCTGGGAATGAGGTTTGGGGACTAAAACCACTGGGCTGGCCTAGGGACTTTCAGAGTGCTCAATGACTCCCTGTTCCAGAATCTTGCTGACCTCAGCTTTGATGCTCTCTTTGATATGGTCAGACTGTTTAGGATTTTGCTTTTGACAGGCAAGCTGCCCCTAGTGTCCACATCATGTGTGCACCAGATAGTCTGACCAGAGGTCAATGAGGAGAGCTCATCAAACTGATGTAAGACTTGCTTCCAATCATCCTGCTTTTGGCCAGTACGGGTGTTTAAAAAGATCACTCCCTCAACTGAGCCATATTTTTGGTTACTGAAGAGGAGATCAGAGAGCGGTTCACTTTCTGCTTCCTATCCCTCATCAGTGACCATAAGCATGCCCATCTCAGCTCTATCATGATAGGGTTTCAGGCGGTTTACATGGATAACAGTCTAAGTCTACCAGGAAGGTGACTTCCCCTTTTCTTTCTTGGATGGAGTACAGTCCACTCCACTTGTCTCCAAACCCATACCTTCTCCCCTGGTTGAAACTCCACCAGTGCAGTGTTTTGGCCATATCAGAGCTTCTGGAGCTCCTGGCTGGCCTCAAGATTTTTGGAAGCTTTTTTTATGTACTCAGCCATCCTGGAACGAAGGCCAAGCACATAATCCACAATGTCTTGCTTAAGCTCTCTGAGAGGTCTTTCCCATCCCTCCTTCACAAAACAAAGGGATCCTCTTACTGGATGCCCAAACAGAAGCTCAAATGGGGAAAACCTACTCCCTTCAGTGGCACTGCTCTGTAAGCAAAAGGCAGGCAAGGACGTAAGACATCCCATCTTCTTCTGAGTTTTTTATGGAGTCCACCAATCATGCCTTTCAATGTCTTGTTGAGTCTCTCAACAAGGCCATTGGTTTGTTGGTGATAAGGGGTAGTGAACTTATAGGTCACACCACATTCATCTCACATGTGTTTTAGGTATCCAGAGATGAAGTTAGTACCTTTGTCTGACACCACCTCCTTTGGCAAGCCCACTATGGTGAATACACTAATGAGGGCCTTAGCTATTGCAGGGGCAGTAGTAGTCCTCAGGGGAATTGCTTCAGGGTACCTGATTGCATGGTTCACTACAACCAGTAGAAATCTGTTCCCTGGTATGGTATGAGGGTTAAGGGGACCAACAATGTCAATCCCTATCCTTTTAAAGAGAACCCCAACCACTGGAAGTGGAACAAAGGAGGCCTTTGGATAGCTACCTTTCTTGCCACCGGCTGGACAGGTGGCACAGGAACTCCTTCACCTTTTGGGACATACCTGGCCAGTAGAAGTGGTTTCCCAACCAACTCCATTTTTTGGCCTGGCCAAGATGCCCAGCCTAGGGGATATCATGGGCCAAAGTGAGGAGAAACTCTCTGAACTGCTGTGATACCACCATTCTCCTAGTGGCACCAGGTTTGGCGTCTTTGGCCTCAGAGTAAAGTAGTCCTCTCCCAATAGGTCCTGTGAGAGCCACTGATATCTCCCTTTTCTTGATCAGCAGTTTGCTGTCTCAGGCATTCAAGAGTGGGACAGATCCTCCCTAGAGGGGTTCCCTGGTCCTAAGAGCTCTGCCATGTAAGGCCCAAGCTCCTGTGGCTCAGTTCCCTCTGGGACTGTCAGGTATTCTCCCTGAGAAGAGGTGACCTGTTCTGTTGTCTGATTGGAAGCTGCCTTCCCAGACGTTTTACCTTCCATTATTCCAGACTCTAACTCTGCGTTTTCACCCTGGGCCTTGCTTAGTGCTCTTTTTTTCACACAGACCCATTCAGGGATATCCAGCATAGCTGCAAGGGTTTTTCTTTCTACCTCAGCCCATGCTGAGGACTTCAGATCATTTCCTAGCAGACATTGCACAGGTATAACAGGAGATACCATCATGTTCTTCTGGCCAGTAACCCCATTCCCATTCTAAGGATACCATTGCCATGGGATGTACCTTAGCCTGATTATCAGCGTTGAGAACTGTGTCTGTCTCACCAGTCAGATACCTTTCTGAGGGCACTAGTTGCTCAGTTACCATGGTGACACTGGCACCGGTGTCTCTTAGTGTTTCAACTTGAATCCCATTTTTATGAGGCTGTTGTCTATATCTCTCCAGATTACTGGGCCAGCCAGGCAGCTAAATGCACCCATCCTCTGAGACTAAAGTTGCCTCAGTAAGCTCACTGTCATGGTCATGGCATGCTTGGAATCCCATCTGGAGACTTACCACTTCATTTACTGCAGGTGCCCTAGAGGCAATATTTTTGTTAGGACAGGCAAGATCTCCAGTTTGGTGTCCATTGGTCGTGCAATTATGGCACCAAGCCTTTCTGGGGTCCCAATGTTTCCCCTTTGTACCCACCCTTGGGCTGGGAAGAGTCTCGGCATGTGCAGGTTTTTAGGAGCCTTTAAAACACTCCTTGTTTTTGCCCTTATTTTGGTTACCCTCTTTCCCTTGGGAGAGGGGAAGCTTTTTGCCCCTCTTTTTTGTGGTCTCCCCCACCAGTGGAAGTTTTGGTCACCTTTGTTTTGACCCAGTGGTCTGCTTTCTTCCCCAATTTTGAGGAGAAAGTGGATCCAGGTCTACCAGGTACTGATGTAACGTTTCCTGCACACAATTACTCAACAGATGTGTTTTCATTACTAAATTGTAAAGACCGTCATAATCATGCACACTGTTACCTTTTAACCAGCAACCTAGTGCCTTTACTGAGATGTCCACAAAATCAACCCAGGATTGACTCTGGGTTTTTCAAGTCTTCCTGAATTTGATTCCATACTCCTTAGGAGTAGGCCCAAAGCCCTCAATCAGGGTATCCTTCATGAGCTCATAGGGCTTTGCATCGGCCTCCTTTAATGTCAGGAGTCTATCCAGCACTTTCCTGAGAACAGTTCTGACAGAGGAGAGCCCCAGTGCTTCTTATCATGTTTTCTGGCTACAGAGGCCCTCTCATAGGCTGTGAACCATTTGGTGATATCATCACATTCCTCATACTTGGGGCCAGTCCCTTTGGGGATTTTAGCGTCAAAGTGCTCTACTCTGTCCTCAGTTATGAAATTGCTGCCACCATCCACGAGTGCAAAACTAATTTCTCTTCTTTCTTCTTCTGTTGCTAAGATGCTGTCTTCCAGGGCAAGTCTCCTATCTAATCTCTCTAAGAGAATCTCCTCTTCAGAGTGCTTCTCTGGACCTTGAGGACCCTAAGCCACACTCACTAGATGGAGGTGTCCGAGACACTTGTGATACAGGTTCCTCTCTTTCAGGTAGTGTACAGTCCCTTTCTTCCTCCTTCAATTGTCATGATGCTGATTTACACAGTAGCTCTTGAAGCTTTGCACTGGGAGGGTTTGAGCCTGTTTAGGTCGAGCTTGGCAGTGCACAGCGCTGTCTGCAGGACGTGTTGTTTTTAATATGGGCTTTTAACAACCTCTACTCTTGCCGTTCGTTCTTTGTTGTGCTTGTCTTAAATGCTTAACTTTTATTGGTGCATTTTGCTAAATGTCCCTCTTTCATGTCCTAAGCTCCCGTCCAGGGGCATTCACAAGAAAAAAGTTTTGTTGGCCCTCACACCGCATCATGCTTCCTCCTGTTACAGCGTGTGATGGCTCCTCCTCCCTCCTCCTGTCTGGTTTAGGTTTTGCCTTTAATCCCTGGTGCGATCCTTTTTCCACGCGGCTGGACGCCATGCTTCAAGTTCGAATGTATGTCTGTTTTTAACATTTGAGACATATTCTTCAGAGGGGTTCTGTAACTGGCCGATTTGCTACCCTGTTAAAATTACGACAGCCTTCTTTCAGATAGTTGCTGGCTGATATGTAAAAGTGGCGATCACAAATTTATCTTGTATCGTGCTGCCTATGTACAGTAACTGCATAAAAGACCCTCCCTCCAGTCGCCACACAATGTCAATAAAAACATGTCACCGTGAGATGAATGTGCAATCAGACTGTAGCTGTTTAACTGTTTGCCTAGTGCTGCTTTGCACCCCCTTAAGCCAGCCTGTGATTTGTATAGGCATGGAAAACATGGGAGGGCCAGCACAGAATCTGCACATTATGCACATTTCACCGGGCATTGCCATGTTTGGAGGGGTTTGTTTTGACATTTGCATCTCTGTAATGCAACCTAATTGCAAAGGTTTCTGCTGAAGCGGATGTCTTGATTAGAAAGTTTTAATGAATATTTACGTATTTTGGATAATGACTTATGTATAAAAATGAATAACATAGAAAAATAATGTGCACGTTTGAAAATATGACCTCGAAGAATGGCCTAACAAGTGTTAACGAAATGTGCTAAATTATAATTAATCCATATGAAATATTGAAAATGTATTAGATTAATGTAGTAATATGACATATTAAGGGTTATGAATTATGTTCTTGCTTATTAATTGTAGGCCTTAATTTAGCGACTGTCTTGGCCTAGTTTTGCCAGGCCTCTTGCAGAAGCTGTATTCCTTAGTGTATAATATAAAATGCTGACAGAATGAACTAACTGTGAAATGCTCATTGTTTTAATAAAATGCTTAGCATAAACTTTCTATGGGAACCGACGGACAGGAGATGAAGTCTCTAGTAATGTATCCAATCGTGTGTAATGTGTATGAGATGTACTTTCCCAGGACGCGAACAAAGAAGACTCTGACTGGAGACGAAGATGCAACAAAATTGATACCTGACGAGCCAGATGATGAGAACATTGTAAAATGAACCAATCAACGACGTGAACTGTGAAATATTCAAATTCATCGTTTTCTACATCATTGGGCAGAGTAATAACATACGATTACTTGACCAATTGAAAATTAGGGGATAGTTTGTGGGACTTGATATAACAATGTGACTGAGGAGACAAGATTCGGATTATTAGACTTAGACTTATTCTGATTTGTGAGGCGATATTGAGAAGAAGAGATTCAAGATTCTGTCATTGGGCTCATACTCTCTGACTGAGAGCCTGATGTTGCTGCTTGATTGATGATCTGAGGGCGAAGACTGATTCTGCTTGCTGACCCATACCGTGGATGGGCAGAAATGACAATATGACTGAATTGCATTTTCATGCCTTTTCTTTCTAGGTACCAACTGTGCGGGCTTAATACTTTTCTTTAGGTAGATGTTTTTCAAAATCTGTGTTCTAAATTGTTTTGCATGAAGCCCCATGCTAATCTGGGTTAGTTGTTGTTATTCACATGACGACTGACGATTTGAAGAGACAATGGTTGACAAGCTATTTTGTTGAACTTTATGGACCTCATAGCTTTGCTGAAATGGGTTTTACTAATGCTTTGTGTTGATGCCTTGGAATGTCTTTTGATTCAAGCTTTGATTAGATCATGTTTCTTGCGACTTGTTGATTAACAAGCTTAATTAAAATAGTTTGATTTGAGTTGATGATTAAGATTCATGACTTAGGTGGTCATTATGAACATGGTGGTGTGGCCCGCCATGCCCGGCGGTGGCGGGTAAAACCGCCAGCCGGCATGGCGGGCCACAGCGCCACTTAATGAACCCCATTAGAGCCACCATCGGCAGCCCTCACTCACCTCATCGGATAATGTTTCCTCAGCCACCAGGCTGGCGGAAGGGGTGCAGTGCCCCATTGCGCAGGTCACTGCCAGAGTTTCGGGCAGTGATCTGCGCGACGGGTGCAGCTGCACCCGCCGCTCAGAGGCATTGGCGGAAGTCCCGGCCAGGCCTTCCTGTGGGCCGGCAGGCGGAAAACAATGTTTCCGCCTGCCGGCCCACATGAAAGTTCCTAATACAGCCGGCAGGGATCCAGGGACGCTGGCGGTCAGCATGAACACAGCGGTTTTTACCGCCGTGTTCATAATGAGGGCCTTAGTATTGTTAATATAAGGGAAATAAAACTTACTAAACTTATAATTAAAGGTGTGGTTATTCATGGCTGAAGAGTCATTGGCCCTCATTACAACCCTGGTGGTTGGTGTTAAAGCGGCAGTAATACCGCCAACAGGCTGGCAGTAAAAAAAAATGAATCACGACCATGACGAAAACCACCAACATAGACAGCCACTTTAACACTCTGACCACCACGACAGTAGAAACAAACACCGCGGCGGTCACCGCCAACACACAGGCGGAGGACAAAGTGCCGCCTACCGTATCACAACAGGCCTATACGCCACCTTTTCCGGGGCGGAACCAATGCTATCAAAAGCACGGCATAAACAGTACACAGAAGGGAAACCACTCACCTCTCGACACCCAACGGGGAATCAGGACGCCATGAAGCCCGAACTACACACACTGCCTATGCTGGTCTTCCTCCTGCTCTATCAGGAGCAGGACAGACACCGTCGACGACCACGGTGAGTACAACACGGGGGGAGGGAAAAGAGAGTGACACACACATGCAACATGCAATACCCCCACCCTCACCCTCACCCACAACAACATACACACAAATACATGCAGCAACATTACTTATACATCCCCCACCCATGGAAGAATGCAAGGACAAAATTAAATGATTGTAACGATTGTAATCATGAAAAATCTGATAGTGAAAGTTCCAAATTCAGTATATACAAATATGTACACAAACTACACAAGTCCGGATAGTGTACCAATCATTGTCCGTGGACCAGTGGTCCCAAAATGCATGGGCGAAGCCCACACAAGATACCTGACTCGAAACGGAGAGAACACTGCTGGGGCATCAGATCGAAAATAAACAGGCACCTCAGGGGGGAGGGAAAGGGGGGCACCTCAGCCAGATGAACGCACGATGCCACTGCTGCACAAGGGGGCTCCATGCCCATTGCTGTATCCTGGGGAGTGCAAATCCACAGTCTCTCAAGTCTTTCCAGTGGGTGGTTTGCCCACTGCTTTATCCTGGGGAGTGCAAAGCCACAGCCTCTCAAGTCTTTCCAGTGGGTGGTTTGCCCACTGCTTTATCCTGGGGAGTGCAAAGCCACAGTCTCTCAAGTCTTTAGAGTGGGTGGTTTGCCCACTGCTTCATCCTGGGGAGCGCAAAGCCACAGTCTCTCAAGTCTTTCCGGTCGGTGGTTTGCCCACTGCATTATCTTGGGGAGTGTAAAGCCACAGTGTCTCAAGTCTTTTCAGTGGGCAGTTTGCCCACTGCTTCATCCTGGGGAGTGCAAAGCCACAGTCTCTCAAGTGGATAACAGTCTCCACTGGTTCTGGAGGGGGCCTGGTGCCCAGAGTTCTTCATCCTGCCAAGGACTGAGGTAGTGGATGTGATTCTCCACTGGTTCTGGAGGGGGCATGGTGCCCAGAGTGTTCCACATGCAGTGTGGCCATCCCATTCCCTTACCTGGGTGTGTGTGCCATGATATTGCCTAGGAACAGGTAGCATGATACGCCATGGAGGCAGAGACATACCCCACACTTTTGCGGCTTCGTCTTCCACCTGCAGGTGCAAACAGTGATGGAAGTCATGCCTCATGGAAGCTGGGCAGGGTCCAGGAGGTCTCCTCCAGTCTCGGACGACTGACCACTGGGGATGGTAGCCATGTCAGCGGCGGTGCCACTGTCCGCGCACATCGCGGGGCTGGTGGCGGTGCTTACGGCGGTGCATGGGTCAGCACCAGTTGAGGGAAACAGCAGGACGTCTCCTGCAGCCTCGGATGGCTGCCCACTGGAGAAGATGCTGGCGACTGTTGCTGAGGCTGCAGACGTGCTGGTGGTGGTGCAGGCTGCTGTGCAGGTGGCGGTGATGGTGGCGGTGCTGGTGGCGGGGCAGGTTGCGGTGTTCGCCGCCGTATAGGTTGGTATAGTCGTGGACAGAAGGGGTGACACTAGTCCCTCAGTCGGTGCCACTGTGCCCTGTCTTGACCTGCCCTTCTGCTTTTGTCCCTTCCCCACCTTTGATGGTGACGCAGGTGTCTTGCCACTGTCCCCTTTTGTTTTGGCGGAGCTCTTGGTGGCTTGTAGGTGCGGCTTCTGCCTCCGGGATGTGGGCACCTTCTTCACCTTGGCAGGTGGCGGAATGTCCTTGCCCTCGCTATGTGGCACACTGGCAGCTCTGATGGGTGGCGCACTCGATGACCCCGCAGTTGCTGGCACCACTGTGCCTGGGGATTTGGTGGCTGAGGTGCTGGGCTGGGACCTGGAAAGCCTGGCCTTATGGGAAAGACGGGGGGAGGTGAAGGGAAGAGGTCAGGGTTTGCCAGGAAAAGTTTTTTAGACACACTGGGACGGGAAGATGGAGGGGGTTTGGGAGTGGAGGAAGAGGTAGTAGTTGTAGGAGGTGTACGTTTGCTGAATTTGGGTGAAGGTGCATGGGCCGGAGGCTGCTGTGAGGTGGATGGCTGTTGGGTGGGTGTGTGCCTGCATTTGTGTACTATGGGAGGAGGGCTTACAGACACACTGGGAGAGGACACTGGGGATGTGTGCATGGTAGTGGGGTGGGTGATTGCACGTGAGTGGTGTGTGGTGATGGGCATGCTGGTGATGGAGGTAGTGGCTGAGGATGTAGTGCATGCAGGTGTGAGTGGAGACGAGACCGGGAGGGAGGAGGAGGACGTGGAGGAGGGGGACACAGTGGAGGCAGTGGATGTTGCTGTGTCTGCATGGGGATGGTGCTTGTGTGAGTGCTTGTGGGATGTGTGGTGCTTATGTTTGCCATGTCCACTCTTGTGTGTTGATGAGTGTGCATGCTGGACTGATGGTGTGCTTTGGATAGGCTAAGGTACAAGGGATTGGGTCTGGGTGGAGGAAGTTGGAGGGGGGAGGCTGGACACAGGGACAATGGCTGCCATCAGTGCTGAGGCCAGAGCCTGAAATGCTCTCTGTTGGGCCGCCTGCCCAGAATGAATGCCCTCCAGGTATGCATTTGTTTATTGCAAATGCCTCTCAACACCCTGGATGGCATTCAAAATGGTAGATTGCCCAACAGTGAGGGATCTCAGGAGGTCAATATCCTCCTCACTGAGGACAGCAGGGCAGACTGGGGCAGGGGCTGAGGTGTCTGGGGCGAAGAAGATGCCCACCCTGCTGGGTGAGCGGGCACGGGACACACGCTGAGGGGCTGCTAGGAGGGCGGTGCTGGTAGGGGGGGTGGCGGCTGTACCTGTTGATGCGGTGGGCACAGAGGTGCCCGCCACCGCAAGGGAGCTCCCATCAGAGAAGGAGTCGCTGTCACTGGTGTATGATCCTGTCCCCGTCGTGGAGCTCCCCTCGCCCTCCATCGCACTGGTGGTTTCAGACTCCGTTGCTTCACCCTCCAGAGCCAAGTGGGTTGCAGCTCCCTCCTGCTCCGGTGCCACTGCTCCTCCGCCAGATGATGCTCTTGCACACAAGAACAGGGAGACAAAACAAAAAGGGGGGGAAAGACAGAAGAAAAACATGTTCAGTGCATGCAACACCACTGCCGTTGGCGGACATAACACACAGGGAGCAGCCCTCTGCACTACGCCATGCACTAACATTTCCTAGCAAATTCACATGCCCATGGGGTACGAGGCGTAAGGCCAATTGCTGCACACCTGGAAGTCACAGGAGCCTTGACAAGGTGTAGATGGCTATTACCACTAGTGGGGTTGGGGTGCCACAGAGCCTGCCTAACAAGGGACCTTGCCTACCAATTTTGTCCTGGCCTAGGTGAACCCACTGCCCACCTCCCCCACCCAGACACGTCGTAATGCACGCAGAGTCAGCTGAATGAGAGTGTACTCACCCCCTTGTGGCTGCTGTGATGCCCTCAAGCACCCATCCAAATCCGGATAGGCCACCACCAGGATCCGGTATATCAGGGGGGTCATGGTGCGATGGGCACCCCTTCCACGTTGGGAGGCCATCCCCAGCTGGGCCTCCACCATCTTCTTGCTCCAGCGGTGCAGGTCCTCCCATCTTTTACGGCAGTGGGTGCTCCATCTGTGGTAGACCCCCAGGGTCCGGACGTCCTTGGCGATGGCACGCCAAATACCCTTCTTCTGGTGGGCGCTGACCTAGAGGAAAGGTACAGGAGGAAAGGAAATGACACACCCGTCTGGACCTTCATACTCATTGCCCACCAGTTTCCACCCATGCCCTGACGCACATACACTCACCATCCGCACATGCAGGCCTCAGCCCCCCCATGCATCTTCCATCCACACCACTCAAAACAGGCATTGCCCATGCAGCATGCTCACAGTGTAGTCACCTGTTTGTCTGGAGGAACGTACAGTTGCGTGTACTGGGGGAGGACCCCATCCACTAGTTTCTCCAACTCCTCCGAAGTGAAGGCAGGGGCCCTTTCCCCAGACACTGTAGCCATCGTCGCTTCCAGACACAGGTCACAGCAGCACTTGCAATGTAGGTCCTCTCCTGTTGAAGGTCAGGTATCAAGTGAGTGAACAGATAGAAAATGGCAGTCACGTCTGCGGCAGTGCGTACCGTCACAGCTGGCGTACATCGTCATTGGCTCCTGGGACCCATAGGGCCCAATGTTAACCAATGCTGAATTGCGCTGCGGTGTTCGACTGTCCACCGAGACGGTGTACAACGCCAGCGCAGTTACCTCATTTCCCCTTGTCCAACCTTACAGGTCAGGCAGTCGCTATTTCAGGGGTCCACATGGATAAAAACTGCGTCACACCTATCTAGGCCGGGAATACAGACAGATACCGGCACATTGTGAATTACCAACGTTTCAGAAAATAACACATTGTGATACCTCAGTGTTGGATGACCCTCTGCTCGCTGTTCTCCTCCATAGGGCACGTCTGCTGGGGCAGGTGATGAGATGGTGGCATCCTCCTTTGTACAGACCCCTGGTGGACCTGTCGACAATGGAAGAGAGACACATCATAATCACATACAGACTTGATCGTGCAACAATCCTGGAACTGTGTGCCCAGTTGGAGCCAGACCTGATTTCAGCTATCCGCCATCCCACAGGAATATCCCCTCTAGTGCAGGTCCTGTCTGTGCTCCATTTCCTGGCCAGTGGGTCTTTTCAAACAACAGTGGCCATGGCATCAGGGATGTCACAGCCAATGTTCTCTAACGTGTTGTCCAGAGTGTTATCTGCCCTGCTGAAACACATGCGCAGCTACATCATTTTCCCTCAGGTGGAGGATTTGCCCACAGTGAAAGGTGACTTCTATGCCCTGGGACATATCCCCAACATCATTGGTGCCATTGATGGTACACATGTGGCATTTGTCCCCCCCCGCAGGAATGAATAGGTGTACAGAAACCAGAAAAGCTACCATTCGATGAATGTGCATATGGTGTGTTTGGCAGATCAGTCAACTCCCATGTGAATGCCAAGTATCCTGGCTCAGTGCATGACGCTTACATTTTGAGGAATAGCAGCATCCCTTATGTGATGGGGCAACTCCTGAGGCACCGTGTGGGGCTAATAGGTGAGGCCAAGGTCCCAACACAGTTGTCATAGGTTTCTGGGTATGGGGTTGTCCCTAAGGGTTAGTGTGTGTCTAACAGTTGTCCCTCGACATTTGCAGGTGACTCTGGTTACCCCAACCTGTCATGGCTACTGACCCCAGTGAGGAATCCCAGGACAAGGGCAGAGGAACGGTACAATGAGGCATATGGGTGAACTAGGAGGATTATAGAACGCACCTTCGGCCTCCTGAAGGCCAGATTCCGGTGCCTCCATCTGACTGGTGGCTCCGTATACTACTCATCGAAGAAGGTGTACCAGAGAATCGTGGCCTTCTGTATGCTGCACAACCTGGCTTTGCGATGCCAGGTGCCTTTTCTGCAGGAGGATGGACCAGATGGTGGTCTTGTGGCAGCTGTGGAGCCTGTGGACAGTGAAGAAGAGGAGGTAGAAGAAGAAGATGCCGACAACCAAAACAACATCATCATGCAATACTTCCAGTGAGACACAGGTAAGAAGATGTAACTGCTTCCCACATCTCATACTATTGTTGGAGCTAGCATAAGTCTGTCATTTTCACTCAGTGTATGGACCCTGACTTGTTACTTTGCCTTTCCATTTCACAGATCTGGGTCCCACTTTGTGCCCTCCGCTATGTTTTCTGCTGGCCTACAGCTGTGTTACATTGGTATGTGAACAAGTACATTGACATTGCTATATTCCAGAGATTTTATCAATTACACATTTGTAAAAGCACAGACTGACTCCAGATTGTTTTGTGATTCAAGTGTGTTTATTTCTGTGCAAATAAGTGGAGGGGGTTGTAAAATGGGCTGGGGTGATGGTGGAGGAATGTCCATGGCAGAGTCCAGTCTATTTGTTTCACAGGTGCATTGTCCAATGGGGCATAGGAAGTGGAGCAATGGCAGTTTAAGGTGGACAGGGTGTCAAAGTGGGACAGAAGGGTGACATTCAGGGGGGTCTTATTTCGTGGCGGGGGTCTTGGCAATGTTCTCTGTCTTGTTCCTGGATCTCAGGGACAGTTTGCGGGGTGGTTCTCCATCTGCAGGGGGTGAGGTGATGGTGGCATGTTGTTTCTGTGGCGGTGCCTCCTGTCCAATAGTGCCGGCGGAGGTGGAGGGCTGTTCATCGTCCAGGCTAGTGTCAGGGGCCCGTTGGTGTGCCACTGTGTTCCTCCTGGTGAAGGTCTGCCAGCACCCTTGCAATGGTGACCAGGGTGGTGTTGATGGACTTCAAGTCCTCCATGATCCCCAGGTAGTGTTCCTCCTGCAGCCGCTGAGGCTCCTGAAACTTGGCCAGTACCGTGCCCTGGTCTCCTGGGAATGGTGGTAAGCTCCCATGATGTTGGAGAGTGCCTCGTGGAGTGTCGGTTCCCTGGGCCTGTCCTCCCCGTTGCACAGCAGTCCTCCCAGCTTCCCTGTTATCCTGTGCCTCTGTCCCCTGAACCGTGTGCCCACTGCCACTGACCCCAGGTCCCTGATCGTCCTGTGTTAGTGGGGTTTCCTAGGTTCCCTGTAGTGGTGGACACACTGCTGATTGACGTGTCCTGGGGACAGAGGGATGGCCCGCTAGGTGGGTGCTGTGGTGGTGTTTCCTGAGGGGGGAGGTTCAGTGGTGGTTTGTGACTGTGTCAGGGGAACCGACTGTCCCCGAGGTCCCTGATGGGCCGGGCTGGTCATCTTGATCCAGGCGTGCAGAGCTGCTGTCATCACTATGGGCCTCTTCTGTGGGTGAACGGGATATGTCTGGCACCTCCTGTCCGGTGACGTTGGGTAGGGGTCCTGTTGGGGTGTAAATGCATAGTTATTGTATCTGTGTGTGCCATCTTGTGCAATGGGTGAGTTACCCTCTACTACTGGGCTTGCATTATTGGCTTGGCCCTTGTGTGATTGGTGATTTGGGGGCATGAGTGAGTCTCTCTACTAGACGTGCTTTGGTGATGGGTGTCCATGCATTGGTGTTACATGCAGGGCTTGGTTTTGGGATGTGTGGGTTGTTGGGGTGATGGGTGTGAGGTTGAGGGTGGGAGTGTGTGATGGCATGCAGGTGGGGTAGGGGGATAAAGTAGTAAAGATTTGACTTACCAGAGTGTAGTCCACCTGCTACTCCTGCGAGGCCCTCAGGATGCATGATCGCCAAGACTTGCTCCTCCCATGTTGTTAGTTGTGGGGGAGGAGGTGGGAGTCCACTGCCAGTCCTCTGTATAGCAATCTGATGTCTGGATACCACGGAACGTACCTTCCCCCATAGGTCGTTCTACCTCTTCCTGATGTCATCCCGTGTTCTTGGATGCTGTCCCACTGCGTTAACCCTGTTGAAAATTCTGCGCCATAGCTCCATCTTCCTTGGGAATGGAATGGATGTCTGCTGCACCTGTGATCCGAATAGCTGTGGCTCTACCCGGACGATTTCCTCCACCATGACCCTGAGCTCCTCCTCAGAGAACCTGGGGTGTCTTTGATGTGCCATGATGTGGTGTGGGTGATGTGTGAGGTGGTGTCTGTTGTGATGTGTGAGGGGATGTGTTGGTGTATGTTGTTTGAGGTGCGTGGATGTTGTATGAGTGATGGTGTTGTGTGTCTGTGGATGCTGGTCTTGTGTTACGTAGTCTCTCTCTCCTGCCTTCTTTCAAATTTTTGGTTGTAAGGGTTTGTGGGTGTGTGCTTTATATTGGATTGGGTGTGTGGGTGTGGTGTGTGTGTATGTGTATCAGGTGTGTGTATTTTGAATTGCCCAATGTGGTTGTGTTTTGTTAGTGTGTGTGTATTTTGAGCGCAGTGGTGTGTACCGCCAATGGTTTACCGCGGTTGAAAGACTGCTGCGTTGTTTCGTGGGTCGTGATAGTGTGGGCGTATTCCTGTTGGCGTGACGGTGTAGGTTTTGGTATCGCCAGTTTATCACTGACCTTTGGTGTGGTGGACTTGTGTGGGTGTCTGTATTGTGGCGGATTCCGAGCTGTGGGTCGTAATACCTGTAGCGGAATTCCGCTGCCGCAACGGTATGTTGGCGTCTTGTGCACGGCGGGAAGTGGGATTTACCACCAGGGTTGTAATGAGGGCCATAGTGTGTGAAATTTACTGACTCCATTGATTGTTGATTTGACTAATGATTATTGAGTGTTGATTATTGTTTCTGCACTGAAACAATGGCAAGAACACCTTAAGCTAATCAAAAGGTTCATCGACCTATACGCGCCCCCTTGTAAGTTTACTTATTAGGGACCGATGCGCTAACAGTTATGGTAGCAGACTGATGGTTTGTTTCTTTAGGGGCTTGCCATAGGTGTTTGGTACAGAGTGATAGGTGTTAACAGTTATAGTGTGTTAGAAATGGGGTTTTTGGTTGGCAGTCAGGTTACCCTCTGTCCAAGCAAGAACCCTCACTCTAGTCAGGGTAAGTCACACACAATCCAAATTATCCTGTGCCCACCCTCTGGTAGCTTGGCACGAGCAGTCAGGCTTAACTTAGAAGGCAATGTGTAAAGTATTTGTGCAATAAATCATACAATAACACAATATAGCACCACAAAAATACACCACACAGTGTTTAGAAAAATATATAATATTTATCTGGATAATTGCAGGTCAAAACGATCAAAGATGCAATATGAAATTGTAGAGATATCACTGAAAAGTGATATAAAGTGTCTTAAGTCTTTAAAAAGCAAACAAAGTCTCTTTTAAGCACAAAGTACCTGGTTTAAAGTGGAAAATCTCCGCAAAGGGCCACAGAGGAGGAGATACGTGGAAAAATGGTGTGTGTGTCGGTTTCGCCCCTTCACACACGGACTTGCGTCTTTATTTTTCAGGCGAGGAAGTTGTGCGTAGTTTTCTGGCACACGGACAGTCTCCTTCTGCGGTTCGCGGGATTACCAGATGTCCCGGGGTCTGTGCGTGGAACATAGGCTTGTTTTTCCGGCTGTGCATCATTCCGGTGGGTTGTGCGTGGAATCCTCTCCCTCACGCCAGGCGTCAAGTTGATTTCCTTTCTGAAGTCGGGCTGCGTTGTCCAGGAGAGGCCGTGCGTCGAAGTTCCGGTCGCACCGCAGGCGTCGCGTCGAGTGGTGTCTTTCCGGATCGGCGTGCGGTGAATTTTTCACAGCAGAGCAAGCTGTGCGTCGAATTTTTCGGCACACAAGGCATCCAAATGAAAAAGAGAAGTCTTTTTGGTCCTGAGACTTCAGGGAACAGGAGGCAAGCTCTATCCAAGCCCTTGGAGAGCACTTCAGCAGCAAGGCAAGGGTTCAGAAAGGCAGCAGGGCAGTCCTTTGTAGAAAGCAGTCAGGTGAGTCATTTAGGCAGCCAGGCAGTTCTTCTTGGCAGGATGCAGGTTCTGGTTCAGGTTTCTTCTCCAGCAAGTATCTGATGAGGTAGGGCAGAGGCCCTGTTTTATACCCAAATGTGCCTTTGAAGTGGGGGAGACTTCAAAGAGTGGCTAAGAAGTGCACCAGGACCCCTTTCAGTTCAATCCTGTCTGCCAGGGTCCCAGTAGGGGGTGTGGCAGTCCTTTGTGTGAGAGCAGGCCCTCGACCCTCCCAGCCCAGGAAGACCCATTCAAAATGCAGATGTATGCAAGTAAGGCTGAGTACCCTGTGTTTGGGGTGTGTCTGAGTGAATGCACAAGGAACTGTCAACTAAGCCCAGCCAGACGTGGATTGTAAGGCACAGAAAGATTTAAGTGCAAAGAAATGCTCACTTTCTAAAAGTGGCATTTCTAGAATAGTAATATTAAATCCAACTTCACCAGTCAGCAGGATTTGGTATTACCATTCTGGCCATACTAAATATGACCTTCCTACTCCTTTCAGATCAGCAGCTACCACTTCAATACTGTATGAGGGCAGGCCCAATGTTAGCCTATGAAGGGAGCAGGCCTCACAGTAGTGAAAAAATGAATTTAGGAGTTTTACACTACCAGGACATATAAACTACACAGGTACATGTCCTGCCTTTCACCCACACAGCACCCTGCTCTAGGGGTTACCTACGGCACAAATTAGAGGTGACACATATGTGGAGAAAGGGGAGGTTTAGGCTTGGCAAGTAATTTTAAATGCCAAGTCGAGGTGACAGTGAAACTGCACACACAGGCCTTGCAATGGCAGGCCTGAGACAAGGTAAAGGGGCTACTTAAGTGGGTGGCACAACCAGTGCTGCAGGCCCACTAGTAGCATTTAATCTACAGGCCCTAGGCACATATAGTGCACATTACTAGGGACTTATAAGTAACTTAAATAGTCCAATCAGGTATGATCCAAGGTTACCATGTTTAAAGGGAGAGAGCATATGCACTTTAGCACTGGTTAGCAGTGATCAAGTGCGCAGAGTCTAAAAGCCAGCAAAAACAGTGTCCAAAAAGTGAAGGGAGGCAGACAAAAAGTTAGGGGTGACCACCCTAAGGCTGTCAGGTCAAACATAGTGGTTAGTCTGATGGATAGTCTCCCTAAGAGCTTGCTAGAAGTGTACAGAACTGGGTGATAGAGGTTAGCGGTTGTGTTAGGAGACTGATGGATCGGTGCTCCTAGTTATGGTAATAGTTTAAAGATTGATCCATTTGAGAATTCGGTAATATTGAGGATTGGATTTTATTTTTCAAGATGGCATTTGTAGAGAAAATGATGTTCCCTTAAGTCCAGAAATGACTTTCCCAGATCCTGGATCCTTCTAGTAGTCCTGGGCATGCTCCTGGTTTTCCGGTGATAGAGTGAGAGAGATAGGTTGCGTTTGTACAGCTTATGCAAATCGCAGGTGAATTGAGACATAGAGGAGGATTTACGGAGTTTGCATACTCCAAACAAAGTTTTAGTAGGAGTGTGCCTACTCCGCAGGCTGAGAGTAGGGAAGTCGTCAACTTCATATGTGTGTGGCGCTTTGTGCTAAAAAATTGTCCACATGGTTGTTGATGTACGGACCCTGCGTGGTCTAAGGCTCCGGAGTATATTGAAAAGTGTATGAGACACTTGATTATATGTTGTAATCTGTCTGGTTTAGTAGGTTGATCGGGCGCGGTCAACGAGTCGGTGTGTATGTTAAGTGGGCGAGAGGAAAATTTCGACTGAGATTTGGCGAGTCCTATGTGCACCAGGACAGACCCATTGAACAGTTGAGAGTAAAATTTGCGGGTTGAATTTTGCTTGCGGATCTGGGAAACCCAGAAAGAGGAATAGCTGCATGAGCAAAAGGGCCATCAGTGAAAATCCGTAAGGTTTCTGAAGCAATTGGGTTACCCTCCTGTAGTAAACCAGCAGATTTGTTTTGTGGGTTTTTGTTTTTTGATTAGTGTTTGCAATATTTTGCATTAGTTTTGTGTGAATTGGAGTTTAGGAGTACGAGTTGCAAGACTTTGTCTGCCGCAGTACGTGTGAGTGTGACGTCATTGGAGCTGTGCTGGGATAGGTCAGTTAGTGAGAAGAGTCGCGCACGGATTGGCAGCCGTCTGTGAGAGGCAATTGGTTGAGAACGTGGGTGAAAGGAACCTTGGGAGTAAAAGTCATTGCCTGATTTTAATTTGAATTAACAAAAAGTAGAAGAGATGAAGTTTTTTCAAGGCATTGAAGAATGCCCTAAAGGTAGATACTTACATTAGAGAGAATGTAGGAGCGCCTACACCGCCAGAGGGTACTCCGGCTTACAATGTAATGGAGGAGCAGGGTGTCGGGCCATGTCTTTGGTTACAGCAGTGGTGCAAGTTGACAGAGAAAAACGTGAGCTTAGCATTTCCTGAGAATGGGCCGTTCAATCTGAGAAGTTTGGAGAAATTGCAGATGGCCCTATATGAATCAAAAGCCCCTTCGGAGACCAGCATAGTTTGAGGCATTAGCAGTTTGGGAGCTGGTAGCTAGACAGCAACAGCAAATGAAATTTGAGAGGAGAGTAAGAAAAGTAGAGAAATCATTAGCAGAAGCAAGGTGGGATTGGGAACAGAAGAAATGGAGATCAGTGACATTGCAGGATGTCAAGTTGTTTCCGGCAATTAGGCAGGAAGACTAGACGGAAGGAAAGAAATCAACAAGAAAGTCTAATAAGATTTTGTCTAAGAAGAAGGAAGCTAGAAAGTCTTCCATAGTAGAGGAGGACTCTGATGCTGAAGATCTTGTTACACAGATACTAAGAGATCGGTCACCACTGTATGCGGTGCATGATGATGGTCCGAGTGCTAGCATTGATGCAACAGCCCCGGCACAGGCAATGGGAACAGTGAGTGCAGTACAGGTTGATACTAACCAAATACAGGGTAAGTTGCAAGGACCTAATGTGTTGACTACTCCAGTAGTTCAGGCACATATGCATCCGCCACCCATACAGAGAATCTACCCGGATGTGCCTGTCTTAGAGACGACTTCGAACTTAGTGGTACCTATGGAGCAAGTGGTTCAAGACCACTGTTGGTCCAGAGTGAGCAGACTCCGATTTTGTTGCCCAAGGTACAGCCGCAGGGGGTGCTGAGGTTTACACCAATGACAGGGACACAGTCGGACTTGACACCGATTATGAATCAGAGCATGGGAGTTACTCTCCCACAATGTTTGGGGGCTAGAGCAGCCCCAGATGCCGATTACTGTTGGTCCAGCGGTACCAATATTTGCGCAGAGGAAACCAGGCGTGAGTGAACAAGGAGAGATGTCCCAGAGTCTAGTGAGGAGAAGATCAAATGAGCAAGTTCAGGTAGTCTCTTCTATGGGTCAAACCTTCGATGGGTCAAGATCATTGTTAAATCTCAGTCCACTCGTTTCACTTCCAGATGCTGTGAATGGGCCTAGTGTCAGAGCCTGAAATTATTGACACCGCAGACATGAAATGCAGTGGTACAACAGGTGCCACCGGTGAATGCGAGTAACATTTTGTTACAGGAATTGACAGCTCAGCAGTTGACCTAATGGCTAGACAATCTGAATGCCCCACAGAATGCTTCCAAAGGTAAGGAGCAGATAACTTGTGTCAAATTGAGCATGGAAGCAGGTGAACTGGTTGAGGGAATGATGGGGGTGAATAGGTTAGAGTCCTACACAGAAGCAGAGTTGAGATACTGATGCCCGAGAATTACAAGAGAGGTGAGCAAAGTACATCAGA
The DNA here is from genome assembly GCF_031143425.1 of Pleurodeles waltl. Taxonomy (NCBI): domain Eukaryota; kingdom Metazoa; phylum Chordata; class Amphibia; order Caudata; family Salamandridae; genus Pleurodeles; species Pleurodeles waltl. Next base: position 223,569,594 of record NC_090440.1, read on the forward strand.
GACTAGCAAATTTGGCAGAGAAGCATGGCGTAGAAATTGGGAAAATGAAGCATTTGAAGAGAAGCTACAGATTAGATTTTGAAGCAAATGATTTTGAACACATGAGGTCTGCCGGAACGAAGGCGCACCTTAAGGAATTATTGCAGAGTGCTAAGGTTTGGGGAGCATTAGAAAAATGGGAAGGCAGATGGGTAAAGAAAAGAGATAAAAAGAAATTAGATTCATTAGAAGTGACTGGAATTGTACAACAGAACAAGGATCCGGTAAAGATTTTACCAATGAGTAAAATTCCCCTGGGAAAGTTTGTTCATGTCCCTTGGAATAAGAGTGATATTCTGTCAATGACAAACGATTATCCAAAGCTGAGGAAAAAGCCGTTAGAGTGGTATCAGCAGACGGACAGATTCAAACTTCTCGAAATGTCTGTGGGAAGACTTAAATACCTTACTGGAAATAGTGGTTCCAGCTGATCTGTGGGTTGAATGTAAAAGAGCTGTAGATTGGCCGACAAGTGAGCCAGAAAGGCATAAGAGTAGAGGTGCACCATCTCCTGAGGTAATGAAACATTATTTTAAGGTGGTTGAGTTCCTAAAGATGAGGATTTCGCCCCAAAAACACTGATTGGCCGAGAATTGTTAGGACAGTGCAGGAGGTAACGGAATCAATACATGCGTATTATGAGAGATTGTTGAAGGCGTTCAAGGAGTACAGTGGCAAGGAAGCAAGTGAGCCGAAAGACATGCTGCATTTTGTGTTCTGGTTTGTGGAGGGACTGAGAACTGAGATAGGTCAGATGATCAGGAGTCATCTGATTTGTTGGCAAGCCAAACCGATAGATGAGGTGTTGCAGTATGCGAAATACTGTAGTGATGAGATTGAGATGAAGCAGAAAAAGTTGAAAGAGAAAGCGATGGTGATGCAGATTAAGGCAGCTCAAACAGGAGTACAGGTAACTTTTGTGCAACAGATGCCACAGCAGCAGGGAAATGTCATGTTCCAGCCTCAGATGAGAGGTAGTGGTTGCGGAGGCAATATGAAATGTGGTCCGGATTTGAATACTGGAATGGTTCAGAGTGATGTGCAGGGAATGAAGAAGTTATTCCTGTGTCACATTTGCGGGGCCGTGGGACACTGGAAGCGGGAGTGTCCGATGATGGTACAAGAGGGTGTTGTTCAGAAAAGTAACAACTTCAATGCATTTCAGAATATGAGAGGACCGAGATTAAGAGGTTGTATCCAAATTTCCAGAGTAATGTGAATCAAGTGCAGAATTTTCAGCCTATGCAACAAGTGCAATTGCCCCGTGCACAAGTATTACAGTTGCAACCAATGCAGCAGCAGGTTCCCATGGTACCTAGACAGAAAATGCAGATACCTCAAGCCCCGATGGAGCAGCAACAGATGATGCTTTCTCAACAGGTCACAGGTCAGAGATAAGACAGAAGTAGTAATGCAGTACACCAATTCACGTTCCATAGTGAGAATGAAATAAATGGTGCTTGGATGAGCGATAGTTCTGATGAGCAGCCATGTGTGCTTGTGACTTCTCTAGAAGTAGATCAAAGAGGACCCTATGTGAGAGGAAAGCTTATGGGTCACAGAGTCTCATTTCTGGTAGACACAGGAGCTACACGCTCTACTGAGAGAAGTGCAGAAGTTCCAAATTTGCCCCTTTCATGTCGAACAGTTCAAGTTGTAGGAGCAGCAAATCAGTATTTGACAAACCCAATTACAGATCCAGTGCAAGTTGAGATTGGCAATTTTCAGGGACTGCATAGGTTTGTAGCCTGTGATTCAAGCCCGGTATCCCTACTGGGAAGGGACTTGCTTTGTAAGACAAGGTATCTGATTACTTGTTCAAATGACGGAATTGAAATCGAGACAAATAGTGATGATGAGGAAGACCCAGCCGCAGAAACTGAGTGTGAAACTACAAATGAGGAGTATACCTTGATTGAGTTTTTCTCGATGTCCACAGTGAGAGGGCTTCATTCCAATTTGCAGGGAACAGTGCAAGAGAAGGAGGTTTAATCAAGGGAGTAGAGCCAATTAAGGTTACTTTAAAGACGAATGCAGTGTTTCTGCAGCTTCCCCAGTATAATATGCCGCAAGATGTCCTGATGAAAGTGGCACAGATAATTGCAGATTTTGTGAAGCAGGGAGTTTGGAAGGTGTTAGGCAGCCCATGTAATTCACCTATAATGGGTTTAAAAAAGCCATGTGGGAAGGTCCGCATTGTTCAGGATTTGAGAAGAATAAATGACATTGTGGTCAAGTGTTGTCCCATAGGGCCCACCCCAGCTGTAATAATGTTTAAGATTCCATGTGATGCAGAGTGGTTCACAGTAGTTGCTTTGTCACAAGCATTCTTTTCTGTGCCTCTTCACTAGGATAGTCAATTTCTCTTCGGTTTCATATTCCTAGATCGAGTCTACTGCTGGTGTAGACTTCCTCAAGGGTACACAGAGTCACTAGAATTACCTTTCCAATCGACTCTGGTGCAATACATTGATGACTTATTGATTGCATCCAGGACAAGGGACGAGTGTAAGTACGACTCGATTGCCCTATTGAATCATTTGGGACAGTATGGTCATAAAGTGTCACCATTGAAATTACAATACTGTCAGAAGGTAGTGAAGTATTTGGGTTACCAGATTGAGAAAGGGTAGAGGAAAATATCCAGAGAAAGGATCACAATGATACTGCAGATAAATCCCCCGACTTCACAGAGAGATGTTAGAATGTTCCTGGGAATGGTGGGTTATTGTCCCCAATGGATTCCGAATTTTTCAGAAATCTCATATTCATTGCAGAAGTTGACCCATAAGGATGTCACAGACCCCATAGTGTTAGATAAAGATCAGATGAAAGCGTTCCCTGAGTTGAGAGAGAATTTGTGCAGCGCTCCAGCATTGGGTATGCCTGATTACACAAAGCCATTCACATTGTTTTGTCATGAGGGTGATGCATGTTCATTGTCTGTCTTGACGCAGGTCCATGGAGGTGCTCATCTCCCAGTAGCATATGTTTCAGCTACCTTGGACCCAGTTGCAGCAGCCATACTAGGTTGTCTGCGTGCAGGTGCCACAGTTGGTCAGAGTCTTTCAAAGTGTAAAGGAGTAGTGATGGGATATCCCCTGACTGTAATGGTCCCTCACTCGATTGAGATTTTACTGACAAGGACGAAAACCCAATACTTGACTGGTGCTAGGTTGACTAGATATGAGATGAGTATTTTGGGTGCTCCAAATGTGACACTGAAAAGATGTACAGTGCTGAATCCGGCAACTTTACATCCATGTGATACTACTGAAATTGAGAAAAAGGAAGATGTTGAACATGATTGTCTCAAAGTAACTGAGTTGTGCACAAAACCAAGACCTGACATTAGAGATACTGGAGTGGAAGAAAATGACCAAATTGTTTTTGTTTATGGTTATTGTCTGAGAGACTGCACAGGGACACTGAGAGTAGGATATGCAATGTGCAAAATTACAGGTACCTTAGAAGCTTCCTGGCTTCAAGAAGAGTACTCTGCTCAGGTAGCAGAATTGGCCGCTCTTACTAGGGCATGCCATGTTTCTGCTCGATTGAGAGTCACTATCTACACGGATAGCCAATATGGATTACGAATAGTTCATGATTTTGGTCAATTGAGGTTGCAGAGAGGTTTCCTGACCTCTACTGGATCACCAGTGAGAAATGGTGAGACAATAAAGGAGTTGTTATATGCGATTCAACTGCCTGAAGAAATTGCCGTGGTGAAATGCAGTGCGCATCTAAAGTCACAGGACTACGTGTCACTAGGGAATGGATATGCGGATCAAGTCGCAAGGTTTTGCGCATTGAACTGTATATCATTCAAAAACAAGTGGGAATTGTTACCTGAAGAAAACACTACGGGGATCATTACGAACCTGGCGGACGGCGGAGAAGCAGCGGTAAGACCGCCAACAGGCTGGCGGTCTTTTTTTGGAATTATGAGCACGGCGGTTACCGCCATGGTCATCCGCCGCTTCTCCGTTCCGGACCGCCAGGGCGGAGACGACCGCTGGGCTGGAGTCCTGGGTCTCCAGCCCGGCGGTCGTCACTATACCGCCGGCGGTATTTGGACCCGGCTGACCGCCATGGATTTCATGCGGTTTGGAACCGCCATGAAACCCATGGCGGTAAGCACTATCAGTGCCAGGGAATTCCTTCCCTGGCACTGATAGGGGTCTCCCCACCCCCACCCCGACTCCCTCCCCTACACTCCCCACCACCCCTGCCACCCCCCAAAGATGCCAGGACCCCCCTCCCCGACCTGACCCCCAACATCAGACATCACTCAATCACACACGACACGCACGCAGGCACCACCAAGACACATACATGTACACACACCAACATACATGCCAACATCCACACACACAGTCAGACATGCACACCCACATTCAAACATACACGCACACATCCATCCAGACATACCCACAGAGATACACGCACTCATTCCCAATCACACAACACCCCCGCAAGCATACACGCACTCACACACCCCCTCTACATACACACACGCACACCCCCATGGCGGCACACAACACACAACACTGCCCCACCCCTCTCCCCTAACGGACGATCGACTTACCTGGTCCGTTGATCCTCCGGGAGGGGACGGGATCCATGGGGGCTGCTCCGCCGATACCACGTCAACAGAACACCGCCAAGCCGAATCACAGGACGTGATTCCATGGGCGGTGTTCTGTTGACGTGGCGGTGGAGCAACCTCCACTTCCCCGCCGCCTGCCAGTATGGCTGTTGGCGGCTCTCCGTCCGAAAAAGGACGGAGAGCTGCCAACAGTCATAATACGCCGAGCGGAAAACCGCCACCACTGGCGGTCTTCAGCACGGCAGTCCCTCGACGGTCTTTCAAAAAGACCGCCGAGGTCAAAATGACACCCTACATGTACGAGCTTTGCATTAATAGTGATTGACACATTAGAGGAGTTAAAAACTCTACAGAGTAATTTCGACAAAGAAGAGAAACAGTCATGGAGCAAAATGAAATGTGTTCAGACAGGATGAGTTGTGGGTATCTGAGGAGGGTCAGATGGTATTGCCAAATAGTCTGTTATCTCAGATGGTGAGGTACTATCATGGTCAGGCACACATTGGGATGGATGCCATGGTTTGTTCAAAATGGATTGGTTTAACCCCAAGTTTAGACAAGCAGCTGAAGCAGTATGCCATAAATGCGGGGAAAGGGACAGTGGTAAATTTGAGCCACATAGGAAGAGCAGGCGGTCCATTCAGCAGAATGCGATTGGATTTCATTGAAATTCCTGCACGTGGAGGTTTGAGATATGTTGGTAATTGGGTGCATCTTTAGTCACTGGATTGAAGCGTACCCTACACGAAGAAATGATAGTCTCACAGTAGTGAAACTGTTGCTTAGGGAACTGATACTGAGCTTCGGATTCCCGATCTCTTCAGAATCAGATAGGGAAACTCACGTCAATAATGAGGTGATTAAACTGTTGTGTGCAGCATTGAACATTGAGCAGAAGTTGCATTGTAGTTACCACCCTGAATCATCAGGACTAGTGGAGCAGATGAATAGTACCTTAAAGTCAAGAATTGCAAAAATGTGCACAGCTATGAATTTGAAATGGCCTGATGCATTGTCTTTGGTGTTGATGTCAATGAGAAACACACCTGACAGCAAGACAGGATTGTCGCCCCATGAGATTCTCATGGGCAGAGCAATGAGGTTGCCAGCAGTTCCAGCCAATGCACTTGTCAACATTACAGATGATATGGTGTTGGATTACTGCAAAGGTCTGCCCGATGTAGTCCGCTCTTTCTCTCAGCAGGTGGAGGCCACTACATTGCCAACGATCCACGATCCAGGGCACAACCTGAGAGCTGGTGATTGGGTTGTTGTCAGAAAACATGTGCGGAAGATGTGTTTGGAGCCTCGCTGGAAGGGACCGTACCAAGTGGTCCTAACAACTATGACAGCTGCGAAGTGTGCTGGGATCCCGAACTGGATTCACGCGAGTAACATGAAGAAAGTGGCATGTCGACTAGATCATGAAGAAGCGTTGTTGAGAGTACCAACAACTGTGAGACAAATTGCAGCACCTGAACAAGAAAAAGAGCAAGGAAAACTGAAGCTGAACCAGAGCTCGTTGAGGACGGTTTCCTCACTCCTGTGAGAGACGAAGGTGAAGATCTCCAGAAGGGTGCTGAGGAACCTATCGCAACTGAACCAGCAGGAGAGCTTAGTGCTGAGGGAGCTCTCCCAGAAGTAGATGATTACGCGAGACAAACAGAGCAAGTGCCAGACTAAGAAGGGGAAAGAGTTGAGCTGGATCAAAGACAAAGTGATATGACTCCTCCTGAAACTGTTGCAGGTCCAGCAAGGGAAAACACCACAAAGAAAGAAAAAGATTCAAGTTCAATCCTGAAGAGAATATTAACAGATGGTACTCAAAAAGGAGATAAGTGGCCGCATTCGCAAGTGGAGAAAAGGAAAGAGGTGATTGTCGGACCAACAATAGAGGAAGAAGTAGATACTACGAGAAAGGAGGAATTAAGTGAAGGAGAGTTGAATGGTAATCGAAAGTTGAAAAGAAAGAGAATAGCAAGTCTAAGATATGCAGGTCCTGAATGGGCGTATACAACTACAAATGAAAGGCAAGAAGAATTTATGTATTTTTTATTTGATAGGGAAGTTCCTAGTGACTTCAAGAAGATTGATGAACTGAACTGTTGAAACAATGTGAGAAATATTTTTGAGAAAGAGTCTGATGCAAAGAACAAGAAAAGACACTGATAACCTGATTTGACAAGGAGAAGGGTTCCTGGAAGTGAAACTGATCTGCTGAAAGAATTATCTATTTTTGATTCTTACTGCTCGTTTTCTAAGTTACATCTGCTTTCTGATTCTTTACAGATCATGGCTGATGTAGATAAACAAATTAGGGATGTTAGGCGCTGTAAATATATTAGCATTGGTTTGGCAATTATGTGTGGTATTTTGTTTATAGTGTTGATTGTAGGTATGTTTGTTCTTGATGTGAAAGGAGCCAACCATACTTCTGCTTTTGAGACTACTACATTAACAGCCTTAGAAAGATTCAAGTTAGACAAGAAGTATTTGTATGACTTTACTAATGTTCAAGGAGAACTTTCTTGTAATGTTTTCTATCGCTTGCTGAGTGAGTATGTTGAGACAATGGATGCAAAGGATTGTCTTGTGTGTACACAGATTCCTTCATCAGTTGAGGAAGGAGTCACCTACAATAGTCTTCCACTAACGTATGGGATAAGTTGTAGTCTGTTACTAACAAGGTTCTATAACCAAGAGTACATTCAGTATTTCTACTCTAATCATGACCTCATGTTTTTGTTTGTAGAGTGGCTAAGGATAATGACATAGAATGTGAACCTACACTAACATTTGGGACAGCTCATACTCACAAAATAATCTTACATGCTTGCTTATAACTTTGGAGAAAAGCTTCCTAGATCATACTGATGACAGAAGGAAGGCATTGAAAGAGAAATTAGAAAAAGGCTTAGAGAAAAGGTCTTACAAAAATGATTATGCTTACACTGCAAATAAAACACAAAGGAAATTAGCTTTAGATGTATTACACGTAGGGAAGCTTTGTATATATAAGTCTAAATGCGCTCTGATGCTTTATTCGTGGGTACGAGTGAATGTAGGCTTGTGTTTTTGTTTCAGAGTAAATAGACATTTATGTTGAATGGGAAGGACCCTGCGATTCGGGGGATCTATTATATTTGTGGACTTAATGCCTATTAGCGTCTTCCAAGAAGATGGTATGGGACATGTTGTTTGGAGATAGTTTTCCCAAAGATTTGCCAGATGGAGGATTTGAAAAAGTTTCTGAAAATTACAGAATTACATCATAAGAGACAGAGGAGGAAGACCTCTTCTGCGATAGTGGGAGATATATTTGGTGCGGTGATTCTTTCAGTGGGAGTCAATTCAATTAAGATTCAAAAGTTGTCTACTATTGTGGATAACATGCTGACAAATTTTTCAGGGGCTATACTACTGATAGATACTGAACTGGCTGTGGATAGAGCTATGACTCTTCAAAATCGTCTTGCTTTAGACATTCTTTTAGCGAAAAATGGCAGAGTCTGTAAAATGATTAAATCTAGGCATTGGTGTTCTTACATTCCTAACAATAGTAAAGAGATAAGGGACTTTCTTTCTAATCTGACTAACGCAAGTAGTGATTTGAAGGAATTGAAGGAACCAGGTGTTTGGGAAAAGGCTGGTAAGGGGTTTGCTTCAGTAGGAAATTGGTTTAGTAGTATTTGGAATTGGGTAATATTGAAAATCATACAGTGAATATTAATTGTCATAGGTTGCTTATTAGGAATATGGGGATTATGTAAATTATGAAGAAAAAAAAATTTGAAAATGTGTGAAAACAATCAGAGGTGGGAAGAAAAGAAAAGGGAAAGAATTTAAAGGGAAAATTCAAGGAGAAGACAAAATGTGGAAGAAATTGAACCAAAATATTGTGGGTAGTAAATTTATTATGATGACATATTTAGTCATCAGAGGGGGAATTGCTGAAGCGGATGTTATGATTAAAAAATGTTAATGAATATTTACGTATTTTGGATAATGACTTATGTAGAAAAATGAATAATATATACGTTTGAAAATGTGACCTCGAAGAATGGCCACCAGTGTTCCCGAAATGTACTAAATTATAATTAATCCATATGAAATATTGAAAATGTATTAGATTAATGTAGTAATATGTCATATTAAGGGTTATGAATTATGTTCTTGCTTATTAATTGTAGGCCTTAACTTAGCGAGTGTCTTGGCCTAGTTTTTCCAGGTCTCATGCAGAAGCTGTATTCCTTTGCGTTTAATATAAAATATTGGCAGAATGAACTAACTGTGAAATGCTCATTGTTTTAATAAAATACTTAGCAGAAACTTTCTGTGGGAACCAATGGACAGGAGATGAAGTCTTTAGTAATGTATCCACTCGTGTGTAATGTGTATGAGATGTACTTTCCCAGGACGCGAACAATGAAGACATTGACTGGAGACGAAGATGCAACAAAATTGATACGTGGCAAGCCGGATGATGAGAACATCGGAAGACGAACCAATCAACAACATGTGAACTGTGAAATATTAAAATTCATAGATTTGGTATATGGACATTATTGGGCAGAGTGATAACGTACGATTACTTGACCAATTGAAAGTTAGGGGATAGTTTGTGGGACTTGATATAACAAGGTGACTGAGGAGACCAGATTCAGATTATTAGACTTATTCTGATTTGTGAGGCGAATTTGAGAAGAAGACATTCGAGATTCTGTCATTGGGCTCATACTCTCTGACTGAAAGCCTGATGTTGCTGATTGATTGATGACCTGAGGGCGAAGACTGATTCTGCTTGCGGACCAATACCGTGGATAGGTAGATATGACAACATGAATGAATAACATTTTCATGCCTTTTCTTTCTAGGTACCAACTGCGCTGGCTTAAAACTTTTTTTTAGGTAGATGTTTTTCAAAATCTGTGTTCTAAATTGTTTTGCCTGAAGCCCCACATGCTGATGCTAATCTGGGTTAGTTGAGGTTATTCACATGACGACTGACGAATTGAAGAGACAGTGGTTGATTAACTATTTTGCTGAACTTTATGGACATCATAGCTTTGCTGAAATGGGTTTTACTAATGCTTTGTGTTGATGCTTTGGAATGTCTTTTGATTCAAGCTTTGATTAGATCATGTTTCTTGCAACTTGTTGATTAACAAGCATTATTAAAATAGTTTAATTTGAGTTGATGATTAAGATTCATGACTTAGGTCCTCATTATAACATTGGCGGTAAATGCTACCTACCGCAACGGCGCCAACCTGCTGTGGCTACCAGCTGCCAACCGCATTATGACCATAGACGGAATACCGCCAGAAGGCTGGCTGTATTGCGTCAACGGTCATGGCGGCGGACGGCGGCAAGGTGGCGCTGCCACCTTACCGCCTACCTGGTAAGGTATGAGTGTGTATGTGTGTACATGTGGGTGTGTCGATGTCGGGGGGGCTAGGAGGGGGAGGGTGGGAGAGGACTCCCAGAAGGGGGCGGGGGAGATCCCTATTAGTGTCAAGGAAGGAATTCCCTGGCACTGATAGTGCCTACCGCCATGGTTTTCGTGGCCACGAAAACCATGGCAGTAGGCGGAGTCATAATACTGAGGGAGGACTGAGTGGTACATTGGCATGAGCCAAACCGCCAATGTCATTATTTGGGAAAAGGTACCGCCAGCCTATCGGCAGTAACTTTCCCCAAATTACCGCTGTCCGCCAGGGTCATTATGAGGCCCTTAGTATTGTTAATATAAGGGAAATAAAACTCAGTAAACTTATAATTAAAGGTGTGGTTATTCATGGCTGAAGAGTCCTGGTGTGTGAAATTTACTGACTCCATTGATTGTTGATTTGACTAATGATTATTGATTATTGTTTCTGTACTGAAACTATGGCAAGTTTCATGGTTTTATGGTTAATCGACCTATACGCGTCCCCTTGTAAGTTTACTTATTAAGAACCGACGCACTAACATTTCCATGCACAGTCAGAGCAGAAAGCAACCAGGGCAGTGTTTGAATTAACAGCGAGTGAGAGAATGCCAGGCACGTGCACTATGAAGGGTATCTACTGAAGTTAAACACACTGGGGCAGCGCCCTTCCAGCCACAGGTCCCAGAGAGGTGTAATGCTGGCAGTTTGATAGAATGTGCTGTTCAGCTGAATAGCGTTTCCGCCATCTCTGCCCCCTCTGCAGAGGGCCAGGAAGAAGAGAGATCTGCAGTGTAAAAACACTTTAATAAGAGTGAGTTGCCAACTAGCACAGTAATCATTGCATTTGGTGATTAAAATATATGCTTTCTCTTTAATAGTGCTAGAGTTTGTCAACCATTGGGGTTATCCAGATGTTTGTACATTGAGAAAACTATTGCCCTGTGGCAGGTGGGCATTTCTCTGAGGGGGTGATCAGTAATGTTAGTTTACTATGGACACCATGTGTTGCTTTTCCAACTGCAAGTGGCATCGCCATTGACACTGGTGCTGATGCTTTGCAGTCTCTCTGAATGCTGACCTTGAGTTAAAATCATTGAGCAGGTCAGTAGCTCAAAATTACAGCTTCGTGGAACACACTGCTAGATCACAAGTTGAATTTCCAAAAAAGTGTTGGAATTATAGAAGGTGCGCTACCTGAAGAATTCTCTTTTTGGAAGCACACATGCCGATGGATTAACCATGCCCCCCCCAGGCACGCATACATGCTTATCCAATGGCAGAACATCTGCCTCAGTGGCTGCTTTTAATTAACAATGCCATTTATTTGTGTTCTGTCAGAAAATATGTCAGCTCATCTCTAGGTTAGAAAGACCTTTTCCTCAAGGTTAGAGTTTAGAGGTGGGCAGTGCTTTAAATGGGAAATAAGTGCAGGTACTTATTTAAATAAGCTATGGGTGTGGCCAGCCAGGGCTAAGAGTGAGACATGATGATACATGAAACACTTCTATCAAGTATTCATATTGCCCTTGCATTGCCTTTGATAGTAGTCTTAAATATGCACACATTCAATCTGCACATCTGACACAAGACATGTGTAGTAATTAACTGCTAGTATGATGCCATGGCCTTCATAAGTATGTAACTTGTTACACAAAATAAAGTCCAAGCACAATGATATGTTCATATTTCCCTGTTTTATAGTGTTTGCAGTTTCTTAATACCATTCTCTTATATTTTTCCATGTGCAAAAATACTTACATACAGGTCTACTAGAATTATGTGATTGTGTGGCTGCATACTTATGAATGTGCCATATTTGCGACATATTTCATCATCTGCTGCATACTATGGCGATTTCAACAAAAAAATTGTTTTAAGCTCTAAAGATTAAAAAGATTAGTGAAATTGCAACGAAAGTTGTTGCCTGCAGTAGAAGGTCCTTTCACCTTTCAGTTTTTTTTGCTATGTTTGAGTGTTAAACTGAGGTTTTATTTATGCAGAGAGAGTGTTAAAAATGTGTAAAAATAACAAAATAATGAGGTACTACTATCAGAAAATGCGTCACATAATGCCACATAATTTGCATTTTCTTCCTGCATAATTTGTCCCTCTCCTGCTGCATAATTCCAGTAGCGTCCTTATATATTCTTGAGTGTACACACACAGAAAGAAACAAATAGGCATGTACACACAAAGCATTACCACAAATTCCCTTAAAAATACCTCCTGAGTGTCACGATTATCTCCCTCTTCCTCTAACTTCATGCACACACACAATCAGGCAAACACATGTCAAACACAGCGTGATTGTGAACACCCAAACATTATGCAAATGAGCCTCTGTTGAATAGTTCAACAGTGGCTAAACTCAGGGCTACAGAGGTGCTTTGGCTGTCACAGTGTGGTCCAGAAAGGCTCCACTCTGACAGACTTGTGCTCAGCAGCACTAGCAGCAATGAGCCTACATTTCATGAGTATCTGTACTCTCTTAAGCAGCAGAGAAGTGCTGGAATTCAGAGCAATAATAATAAGAAGTGAAGGTACTCAGTACCTGTGAATACCAGCCCATTTAAAGCACTGGAGCTGGTTGATAAGGGTACAGACTCAATCTAGCAGCAAAGTCGTTTATGTTGAGCCAAGTTCACAAAACCAGAATAATGATCGATATATCATGGTGCAAACAATATCTACCGGATGTAATAAAACATCAAATCTGAGCAAATAGCAGTCTGAAAATGGCTCTACCTATACAAAATATCTAAATTGTTCTGTGCTATCCAGTCTTAGGTTTGAGTACTGTTGGCTGTTCTGAGATTTACGGTCAACATGCTACAATATTTGCAGGCACGAAAACTTGCCCCATAATGCTTTGCAGGGCATTACTTTTACAAAACATTTTTGCTCATAACTCAGCCTGCGGTGGTCCTAGGACAATAGGACCACTTTCAAAACGTTCACCACAGTGTGTTCTTTCTGTCTATATCATCAATAGTTCCCCACACTAGGTTAGTGGGACTCCAAAATAATAACCCCTCCCACCATTGGTTGTCTTTTTAAGAGATGACATTTTATTTCCATGTAGTTATACCCTCTAGGGGCTAATTATATGGTTACATGACCATGATTCTTACAAATGCTATTTTAATTGTGGTGTCCTCTAGGGACTGTTCTGAGCATTACAGTCTAATGCCAAAAGTTAATTTTGGATAAAGGTTTTTATTGGGTTTATGTTATAATTGTATGTTTTATTAATTTTTCCTATTGCAATTATGACCGTGATTCAGGCAAACTTAAATCCTTATTACACTATGACTATTTGATCACTCTTGATGTTTGGGTGACCCTTCTAGTTTATTTCTCTTGTCACTCCTCCATGGCTGTCTGGTGTCTTTTTTGGGGGGAATTGAGTTAGCTAGGAAGCAACTCTGATGGTGGGGTGATGAAAGTAGTATTCTATTGGAATTAGCATTGTTCTTTTGCTCACCATGCCACCCCAGTTTGGATCCAGCCATATGTAAATCAGTCTTAACACTGTTCCTCATGGGAACAGTCCAGCCTACCTCCAGCCACAGAGTGTAGGTTTGCAGATAGGTGGCTAAATATGGATGCTGCTAGTTTTCAAGCTGTACTATATATAGTATTAGCCTAGGCATAATCAGTGCTTGAAATGGGAAAAAAAGAAGTGCAGGTACTCTGTGCCAGAGTACCTGCTTGTTTCTGAGAAGTGCTGGTACTCTCCCTCTCAAAATAAAAAAGTGCTGGTACTCAGTACCAGCCCATTTAAAGCATTGGGCATAACAAGAGAGCTATTATCAGAGCTGTTATATAATGAGATTGCCATAATTTGTTGCCCTGCTACATGGCACTAAAAGGGACAAGTCGATTTTTTTTTTACAGAACAAGTATATATTTTATTAAATTCCACACCCCTGTATAGTAACTACTGAGGTGCTTTGCACTAAGAACCTTCGGAAACTACACTTCTGCCCTCCAGAATGAGGGTAAGGTGTGGTCCAGACAGGTAAGCAATATCATACAGTCAGCAAGAGCTATAATACATAGCTGCCGAGTTTCAAAGGTCCGTGCGTGATGCGCTATGGGACAAGTAATTTTATGTTGTAACAGCACGCGATTTACGAGCAAAACCTTATAAAATATCACAAATAGGCCCAAGTCAACGAACGGATAAAATAAGAACCGAATTCCAAATGACAACGATAAGCTGTGCAGAGAGATGCAGAGGCCACAAGGGTGTTGAGACATGAGGAAGCTGCTGCAAAACTGCTCCGGTGAAAGTAGACCCGAAAAAGACGGGGAGCTTCAAAAGACAGAACAGGTGTTCACCGGCCACTGAACGTGGGCTCGGTTCCAGGCATTCGGCATGGTGCCGAGACACTGAGCATTACTAAGTACACTCCGATAGACAGCTGCCCCACGCTGAATAAAATGTTATACCAATAACTTTCCATCTTAAAACGTGCTGCATATCCTTAATGAGGATGAAGCACCCAGTCTCTTCAGCTATAAGTAAACCGTACATTCCAAAATGGGCACTAGGCTCTCTTCTCCCTTACTGCAACAACGGCTTCCCCAGTCCAAAATGGGCACACAAGCTTCTCCACCCGCCGGTGAGACTTTTATACTGCCCGTCCTTCTTCCATGTCTATGCTGCCGCAGTCTCGAGCTGTCAGGTTAATCTCGCGAGGTTTGCCAGCAGGAGCCGCTGCGGTAGGAAGGAGAAGGGGAAGGACGCGGAGCTGCTGAGATCACCAGCTTTCCGCAGAGTCCGCCGCCCCTCGCATAGCGACCCTCTCGCTCCCCGCCATGCTCCGCCTGATTACAGCGGTGCCTATGCTGCTTCTGCTGACTCTAAACCTATGGGCCGTCCAAGCCCAGACCGGTAAGAGGGTCTGGGAAGAAATTAACCCAGGGCATTAATGGGGCTCCAAAGGGAATCAGTGGGGATCCAAGAGGAAGCGAATGGCGGACAATAGTGAAGAATCATTTATATGGAGGGTGTAAGCTGGGGCGGGTGGTGGAAAAACTGTTCCTCTACACATGGATCTGGGGAAGAGTGTAGCATAGGAAGTAAGTACCAAGGCGAACGGAAGGTAAGGTGTGGATGATGGTAGGAGGTTAACGACTCGCGTACCAGTGTCTAAGGTTAGAGGATGATCTAGTCACAGAGTGGAGGGTGTTTTGCCTTTGGGGGTTAATATAATGTCAGGCTAGGAAAGCGGCACTGGCCATAAAAAGGTATGGAGGCTGAATGAGAATGAGCTCCTGGGCAAAAGGTGATGCATTGAAAAGGTTTATGAAGACCAGTGACTAAATCCTTACCCTTGTAGGTAGACGTAGAACTACTGATGGGGAAGTAGCAGGTGGTGGTTCTACAATGCACATTATACAAATGTTCTGGCGAGCTTCTGGGTTGGGCAAACCAGTTTTCTGGGATGGCGCTTAAAACTGTAATTAAGGTGGCCTCCAGATTAATGACACTCCCGAGTAAGGTAAGTGTTTTCGTCTGTGCAGGAATACATCTATTTTTAGTGTGTGAACAGAGAAATAGGTTCAGTTGGCTCTTAATTTTTTTACATGAACAGTATTTCTTGAGTAATAAGTGATATATATGAACGAGTGACACCAAGTTCGTTTTTCCAATTATTCGGGGAGGTGGGGTTATAATATTACTATTGAATGAGCCAAGATGGGCGTTGATCGTGTCTTTGTTTGTGATTGTCCTCTGTCTGAAAAATACCCCCAGCAGTTCTCTGATGTTTTCTCAAGGTTTGTTTTATAACTTCTAAGAAGGACTTGTGTCCTGCAAAAGGTTGTTGGTGAGCAAATAAAACCTTAAACTACTTTGATCAGTCTGTTTCTGTTTGCCAAGGAGGGCGTAGAATGTTTCTACTGGGTCTAATTTATTTTATATCTAGTGTTTCGCACTTTGGTTTCTGTTCATTAATATGTGTCTGCTAATTATTAGATGATCAGAATCGGTCTGAGGTGTTCTTTCTCAATATGCATTTGGACTGGGAAAGGTAAGTCGTTGGCTACCAAAATAATACTGAGATGGATTTGTAGAAAACATCGCCAGTTTATGTGTAGGTTCAGTAGTGTTTGGCTGGGAAATGATACAGGAAACATTGAGTGGGAAGGACAAAAGGCGATGATGGCGAACTTGGATACGGGATTGGTAGATAAGAGGCCCGGCCTGTGGAGGTAACACATAAGCCAGTAGGAGCACAGCGGTTGTTTTAGGTCTTATTTGGGTTGGGTAGCAACTGTAGAGGTGAGTAATGGTAAATGAGTAAAGGTACATATGTGATAGAGAGTTGGTGTATCTGTAATTGGTGCCTTTCTACATAAGAGTGGAGAAAAAAATAAAGTTAACTACGGTGTTGCAAAATTTATTATGCATATGTGAATATCTTTACAACATCGAATCGCTTGCGGACGTTAACATCGGCAGAATATGTGAGCAAGTTTTTGTCAGTTTGCCCCCTTCAAGCGGATGTGTGGACTTTGGAGGCAGGAGTTACCTACCCTTGGTTTTCCATCTATGGGAGTTGATTTTTGTGACGGAACTCGGTGTAGCCTTAGTCTCAGAGGGGGCCTCTCAGAAAGAACATATACGTTTAACGTCAAACGAGTAGCGGTTATTTGAACTAATAGTAGGCCTCCGCTAGGGAGACGGTCTTGCTTGACTTTTATTTCCTCAAGTGATTCGATTTGCGCCCCCAGAACTCTGATGGAATGCGTGTCCCCTCTTTGGAATTATAGTGTAACACCATGTGATGTGGGCAACCGTAGGTTGATGCGATCTGCTGTGGTGATGCATGCAATGCAGCACCATATCTGTTCATGCACTGGTCCGAGATTGACGTTCATTATGTCATGAATGCACATGTCGAACCCAGTTAGGGACGCTAATTTGGACCTGTCTTTTACGCAGGTCTGGCAATGTTCTACGTGTTGAGCTTTGGATCAGTATGATCATGTGTAATTTCTTGTGTTTGTGAAATCATTTGTGAAACACGATACATGTGCGTCTGTGTGTGATGTTCTAATGCAACCGAAGAGTGCTTGTTTCATGGTTCTCGTTACAATGTACTTGTTCCTCTTAATGGGCCCCAGTATGGCAGATCAGCTTTATCCTTCCAGCTACAGTATCTGTAGAATGCGAAGGTACCAGCGGTGCAGTACAAAAAAGCGTAACGCATCACAGCTTCGGGTTTCTTCTGATGTATGTTACCAACATTCCATGTAATCCGCAATATCTGCGCTTGAGGAAGAGTGTTATGAGGCATTACGGCCTAAATGAGTGTGTAGCTCTGTCAGGTGACATTAATTATTCTAAAAAAAATTGCAGAAATAATTTTGTATTTCAAACGTGTGACGGCGGGTGTCATCCATATTTAATTGTTTTTTTTTTCTTTATCACCGGGGGTCAGCACTGTCTGAATAGTGATTGGATTCACGATCTGTCCGCTTTGGTTGTTTTTGAGGTTCTTTGCCCTGTTTTCACATTGTTGGCTCTACTCCCCATATAAGTGGTGATGCAGTGCTGCACTACTCGATGTTTGTCATAAATAACGTAGGCCCAGACTTAAGAAGCATTAGCGCCACAGTAGTGTATTTTTGACGCTAATGTGGCATTAGGCTTCAAAAATCGCTGCACCATATTTACAAAGTGGCACAATGTATGCATTGCACCATTTTGTAACCCTTTGTGCCACATTATACATTTGCCATGCATAATGTATGCAAAAGGGGTGTTTCCCACGTTAGGGGACCCTCCAAAATGGCACATTGCACACTGCATTCTTTTTTGCGGCTACTTTTAACACCTGCTTGGAGCAGCCGTTAAAACAGGGCTCACAAGTGGTTACAATGGCTCCCTATATACTGGTCAGGGTTAGCTCCAAAATGTTGGTGCTAATCCTGATCAGTATATCAATAGCGTCAAAAATGTTGGTGCTATTCCCCCAACCATGCGCCATGGTGTGCCGTACTTTAAATATGGGGCACACATGATGGCAGTAAGGGGGCACTTTTCTTAAATCTGCCCTGTAATCTTTTCATCCATTGTAAGGTGGCAATAGAACACACAGGTGATGGAGGAAACATCTTGTAGATAACACAATCGCCAGGAACTCTCTAAACTACACCTTGTCCTCGCCCTCACATTTTTACAGAAGTATACACTTGACTGCGTCTCTTACCTTACTCTTTCCCTCTGTTCGCCCTTTTCTTAATCATGGGAAGAAGGCGTTTATCTCCTTTTGCGTCCATATGCTCTTTGTTCTTTACAGTGGAGCACTCGATATCCACAGGTAGCAGATGAGGTGAACTCCAGAAGAGGATTTATCTCACGACACGCGGTTTTCTTCCCTCGAATATTATTTGAAGTTTACAAATTATGTGTCTCTCGAGATATACATTTTAGCATTGTTTTTATATGCAGATGTGAGTGAGCACTGACCTTTCACAAATTTCGGCCTGTGAGCGCGTTGCGTAATCGTAAACGATTTTAATGTAGCTACACCGGGCTGCATACAGTGGCTCATCTCCTAAAGAGCTCACGGATGCTCTCCTGTGCAAGTGATTGGCTAGCCTTATCTTTCAGATTCAGTGCATTTGCCATCTCTGTCACTCTGCCTTTAAGAACTTCATCCCAGCGGGAGGAATGTTGGAATCTATTTTTTTGATTTTTTTCAGAGCATTGATGTCTCGGAAGCAGGGTAGGGAACGGACTTGAACAAGGGCTTTTTATTATTAATGTGCAAGTGCGATTTAGCAGACGCTGACGCTAGATCTGCCGAATCTTAGCTATGCTCTATATAATGAAATGTTTGTGTTTTTAATCTTCGTTCTTAAGGGGTTTCTGTTCTGCAGTGATGGATGTTTGAAGCCATCGGGCACGTCACCAGTGAATCCTTGGCGCAAGGGACCAGAGTGCGTACTTTCAAGGCTGCGTAAGGCAGACTGCAGGAAAAAGACGAGTGGGGATCTGAAAGGAGAGTAGACCGCTCTATCTTCGGTGTCACCTCACTAAATATTTCAGCATCTTGAACGTTGAGCTCGTTTTGCCATTACGTTAGCGAAGCAATTTCTATAGTTGTAGTTGCAACGTATACGGTTACACACTA
Organism: Pleurodeles waltl; assembly: GCF_031143425.1. Taxonomy (NCBI): domain Eukaryota; kingdom Metazoa; phylum Chordata; class Amphibia; order Caudata; family Salamandridae; genus Pleurodeles; species Pleurodeles waltl. Next base: position 223,588,825 of record NC_090440.1, read on the forward strand.
AACCACCACTGTCCTGGGCAGGGTCCTGTAATTGGATATATTTTTTGTCTGCGCGTGTGATATAATTTCACTGGAAAAACAAAATGTTAAATTATTAATGTTATAGGCAGAAGAATTTTCAGTTACACCATAATGTTTTAACCTAAAAAAACCACACAGAAATTCATCAGTTATAAATATCCCAAGCAAAAATAACTAGCGTCTTAATGTAACTATAACTTGTGCAGCCGCCATGCACAGTTTAATTATCAATGATGTCATTGCAAATGTTGCAATGATATTATCAAAGATGTCATAGAACATGTCATGAGAGATGTTCTATGTGGGGTAATTAGCAGTGCATTGGTGCGGGCGCGAGTTATAGTTACCTTTTTAAAGTACGAGTTAGTTACTTCAGATAACTATAACTGATACATTTCTCTGGAGTTTTTAGTTTAAAACATTGTTGTGTCTGAAAATGTCAGCTAACTATAACGTTACTTTAACCTTGTTTTTTTTAGTGAATTTTTGTATTTGAACGAAAAGTAATATTTTATTACCATAAATAAAACTCAGCCCCTGGCTGCAGCCAACCCCACACCAGGCCTTTGGCAATGTGCTGCAGGGGGTTGGCTGCAGGGCCTTGCCTGTGTCCACACCCTACATCGAAACCACCCCCTTCTTTCCCACCTGAGGCGCACAACACCTGAAGGTGCAGATCCCCTTATTTTGTGTTTTTTCTTTTTTTTGAGGAGGGGATCGGAGCGAATCACAATAGGTGTGTTGTTGGGTCTTGCATGGATCCATGGAACCCCTTTCCTAAAATGAGGTGTCTTTTTTATTTCATCTTATTTTTTAATTTTGTTTAAATTTTTTTTTAATTGTGATTCAAGTGGTGGGACACTACCCACAAGGCCCATGGGGTCAGGGTGCCCCTACCCTACACAGTTATGTTATTTTCCTTTATATTTCAGGATTAAGGGACCGATCCCTATGATGGAGGTCACAAGTTTTCTTTCAGTGTGCACCCAGCCAATCACAATGTATGGTTGAGCACCTGGATCTGCGAATCGGTCATGAGTCCTCAGCGGTGTAAAATGTACAACAATTTTGAGCCTTAATTGCTTTAAAACTACTTAACAGACTTACACCAAATCCATAAAAAGCACTCTTTCTGGAATATATATATATATATATATATATATATATATATATATATATATATATATATATATATATATATATATATATATATATATATACACATATATATATAATTGTTTTGTTTACTTGATTTTGTCAAAGTTCTTCTTTATAACATTCCAAGCCTGAAAGATTGGTGGGATGTTGGTTGTAACTTAATAAATATTTGATTCCTAAAGTATTGCAGTCATCTGTAAAAATTCTTTCACTTGTTTTTCTGCAGATCATTTTCTATTGCATCGCCAGAGCAGTATTGATGGAATTCTTGCTGGGTGGAAACAATTCTGCTTGAATAGATGTTTTAAAACCTGCCCGCTGTTCTTATTTGCCACCCACTGCTGAACTCTGGTGTTCTCTTATTCTTTGTCTTGTTTGGTTGTCATTAGTTTTATTGCTTTGTGAGAAAGTAAGCTTTGGCTTATATCGGATTTTGTATCTTTTTAATTTGTAGACCGCATCACACATTAAAGCAGGTGGTTGTTGGGAGCACCGGCTCGGCCAGTGTGCTCACTTTCCTTCCAACTTTATTCCTGTAGATTCTGCTCCCCCACACCATCTATCCCTTTATACAGCTAACATTTCTTTAACTTCGATTATAGTCTCTCCCAAAGATATATTCTTTGAAGGAGGGATTTCTGCAGAATATTGCTTTTGACCCCCACTATTACTTCTACACATAATGTTCCAATGACTTCAATGAACTAACTGAAATAATGCAGTACAATACTTGTGTTATCTGAGTCTTTTTTTTTTTTTTAATCTTTTATTTGTTTTTAACATTATCAGTACACAATTACATCGTTTGATGAGGCACCCTGAGTATAATGAAGTGGCAATATAACATAGTAGAAATCGGTCTAAATGAATATGATGATGAACCAATTATGCAGTAGTCTTCACAACCTGTAAAGATAGGTCTACAGCATGACTAATACATATGTTTAAAGAAGAACAGCTAACAAAGACAAGTTGCAGTCAAAGAGAACATCTGATGCCGGCAATCAGATGGGGGAAGTGGATGGGAGGGGCGATAAGGGGGTTTACAATCTAAATGGCATTTAGGAGCCTCACACTGGGGCTCTGGGGAGATGAAGTAATGCCAGGAGGGATGTGTCATCAACAAGAGACCATTAATTTTGGGAAACTCGTTATCTGAAGTACATCTCGAGCAGTTTGGAAGAAGGAAGACCTGAAGGTAAATCCGTCCCTCCCCCAAGTGCCCAAATATGCCTGAGTTTTTTTGATGTTGAACAGTAGGTTAGAAGGCCAATGTTGCAGGGAATGCCAAGGGCCCACTGGATGTCTATAAAGGGAGAGACTGAGCCACTGTAGGCCACTGTCAGTTTGGAGAGCAGTCTTTCTCATTTGTGGTCTACTGGGTGGCAACGGAAACCCAAGGCCCCTTTTTTGTGTAAGACTGTCACCTCCAACTTCACCCATAGATTAATTGCCCAGAGCCAAGACCCGCATAAGGGGGGTATTGGGTCCTTGCATTTCAGAGTATTTGATCTTTTAGCTAGGATAAGGTAAGTCTTGAAAGTGTAAGGCAGTTCTATGTTTCTTCAGGCGTTTGAAAATTGCTAGAGGCCCCTTCCCACAAATCAACTCTTGGTAATGTAGTGATGTCTCCCGTGACATTTTGGGCCATAATAGATGCAGCTGAGGACAATCCCAGAGTATATGTTTGAGACCTGCAGCTGGGGAGCTGCATCTAGCACATGAGTTTGTGGCTCCCAGAAAGGTTCTATTTGGTTGCTTGGGAGAAAGCTCTATGCTCTATGTAGGATGTAAAATTGTATTGGCTTTAGGCATACATTTCTTTAACTGTGTTGTGGCTATTCCAGTGCTCTCAGCCATTTCTGATCATGCAGGGCTCTATCAAAAATCCTCTTATCCGGTCTCCCTGAGGGAATGAAACAAAGTCTGGAATTGGGCACCCAGGGCTCAGAGAGCCAACTAATCTGTTTACACCCATTGCCCAGAGTATATAAGGCTTGCTTGAGTTCTTAGTTAGATGGCTCAATGTCTTGAACCAGCCAAATGTTCTGCTGCATGGAAAGTATGGAACCCCTTAGAAGAAATTGTCCCTCATAGAGCCAAGAATGGGAAGATGTGATGGAGGAGTGAGATCAGCCTGGTCCCAGAATTGTAACTCTCTGCTTATCAAGTTTCTGCGTTGATTGGGGAGTTCTAGGAGAGGAGTTGTTCAGGCATATGGAACATAGTTCTTGGTAATTTGTAACCCTTTAGACGGACAGTTAAGAACTTCTTGGAGAAGGTAGGGAAGATCGTTAGTGACTGGGAATATCACGGCTGGGTCAAACTCCTGAAGACTGTAAGTGCCAGTTTATCACCAATGTTTATAAATCAACATGTTTCCTCAAGTGAACGCAAGTCTAACCAGTGTATGAGCCATTGTAATTGGGTTGCCAGAAAATAGTGTTCAAATTTGGGAGCTCTGAGGCCTTCCTGACTTGGTGCGAGTCTTAATTTAGGAAGAGCTACCCTATAGTGGGAGGTGTACCAGTTAAGCTTGCCCAGCAATTTAGCAATTTGTCAAGATCTTTCAAAACAATTCTGCGGGGAAAAATGTAGGAATGTAGGCGAAGTAGTATAGGAGGCGAGGTAGCATGACCATCTTTGAGATATCTATGCAGCCCATGATGGAAAGAGAGAGTTCTTGCCAAAAGCCAACTTGTGACAAGATAGTTGAAACCACTACAGTCAAGTTGCCATGGAGAAGATCTTGATCACTATGGACTATCCGGAAGCCCAGATAGGAGAAAGAGGTGCCGTCCCAATTTATCCAGCCATCTTAGAAATTGAAACATTCTGGAGGTGTATTAAGGGTCAGTAAGGTTAGAAAGGACTTATCCCAGTTCACTTGGAGGCCTGGTAGATCTCCTAAGACTTCCAGAAGGTGGGAGACACCAGAATGAGCACCCAGTAGAACGTTAAGGTAGAACAGAATGTTGTCTGCATAGAATGAAATTGCATGGGTTCTGCTTGGCGAAGACATTTTCCACTCTGCACCACCCAGTTGAGCGTGAGCTCCTACAGCTCCACAGGCAAGGTGAAGAGGAGAGGGGCATCTCTCGCTGGTGCCCCAACCTACCACTATTGCTGTGAAGAACAACTTCCTAAACCAGATCCATATTATGTGGTCTATATATAGTAGTCAGATGAGCCAAATCTAGACCGTACCCCCAAATAGGTAATCCCAACTCAGTGTCGAGCGCCATCTATAAGCTGGGCACCAGAGCCCCAGCTCATGGCCTTTGTCCCTGTGCCACCTCTGTTATTCAGTAGAGCCAACCAATATTCAAGAAAGTGCTTCTAACTGGGACTAACCCATTTTGGAGAGTCGCGAGCACACACTGGATGCAGTTGGCCAGGATCTTACTCAGGAACTCAGAATTTTGTTATCCATATTTAGAATGGCTATTTGGTGATGCAAGACTAGATCCTTAGGGCCCCTTCCTGGTTTGACCAGGGAGACCAGAGTGGCCTCATAGTGTGTAGCAAGGAGGCATCTGGATTCAAGTGCTGTGTCAAACAGGTTAACCATTTTTGGGAATGTTATCTGAGTCTTAATGCCTCTTTGTTTACAGATCCATGCACCTTCATTAGAACCTGTCTATAAACAGGCCCTGGAATCATGCTAAAGTTTCTAATTGCTTTTTTTTAATTGTACAATCGCAGTATTTAACATCCGTCAATTTTATTCTTTTAGGGCAGCGGCAATATAATTATAGCTGTTGTCTTCTGGGATTGCTTTAGTCTGCTGTTGTCCAACAACTGGGCACTGATACAAAGCAGGTGTCCATTAATGATCTGTGTTTAAGCCTTACACTGTCACTCTGTGATGCATATCTCTCCTTTTTCAGTGAAATTTGACCAGTTCCCCTCCCCTCTAGTCCTGCAGCAAGTGGATGATAAATTACCAACTATTCCTTCAGTGCTCTTCCTCTTATTTGTGAAATGTATTCCTTTAAATCTTGCTTGCCTTATATGACCTTTCTGGATCAGGCTATGCTGCCCCACATCTATAAATGTAGAGGGTCTGCAGTTGTCGGTCATTTTTTTGTACTGTTGAGTCCATCTGTTAATTTAACACATCTATTCTTATCCTTTCCAACATCTTTTACTTGTCCCAGAAACTTCACCATGTTTAGAGAACATCTCCAAACCTCACCCAACATCCACGTCTAAGCCAGTCTATTACTAACAGCATTTCAATCATGGAGTCTGAAAGACCATATAGGAACAGAGTGTTAATTGGCATGCATTGCTTGGTAAGGGGTGCAACACATTATATAAATCTACAGTACAGTTCTTGTCACCAGCATGTGAATCCACAATGTTCTAAGAGGAGTGTGACTTGTTCTGCAACTTTCACACCTGACTATGACTGATTTGACTGACAGTAATGAAAAATAGTTCTAAAGAAATATAACAAGGTTAGTTAAATAAACACAGACTACAGTAGATGGTTTCAGATACTTCATACTCCTTGTGATGCATTTTAGGATTTCCTTAGCCAAATATGTGCATAGTTTACACTAACAGTCTGGCTAGCTCTACCTCTGAGCAGGCTTTAAACCCTTAGTAGCGTTTGCCTTGTTTCTACTGTTGAATTCACCTTCGATGCTAGTAAAGCAGTGAGAGTATACTGCAGTGGTTCAAATTAAAGAAAGCAATTGGAAATGGTAACATGATTCTTGTTAGAGTTCTATGGAGGGCGCATGGATCTGTAAACAAAGAGGCATTACAACTCAGATAACATTGCCAAAACTGATTAGGCTGTTCGACAAAGCACTTGAATCCTGATTCCTTCTTGTTACTCTCTGTGAGGCCACTCTGGTCTCCTTGTTAAAACAAAGAAGGGCCCCCACGGGCTTGTATCACCCAATACCCATTCTAAATATGGATTTCAAAATCCTGAGTAAGATCCTGGCCCAGGGGTGTGGAATTTATTAAAATATCTACTTGTCCACAGGACAGGTTGCTTCATAAATTTACCTGTCCTGTAAAAAAAAAAAAAGCTTTTCCCTTTGCTTGGCTTTATGGGGTCTACCATGGGTTTCATAAGCATTTCCACCACAAACTGGAAGGAGGTTTAAAGTGCAAAAAATAGGAAAAATGAGCAATTTCTCATTAAAATGCCCTAGCTATGGTAAACAATTTGGTTTTCTGAATCAAGCCTGCTTGCTCCTGAAAGTTGGGAAGATAGTGATTTAAGCACTGCAAACTTTTTGTTGATGCTGTTTGTAGGAACTTCAACGCTTTTTTCCCATTTAAAAATAAAAATAAAAATGTAGATATGTTTTGTCTGCTTTTTTTGGTCCCCTCCAAGGGAATCTACAAACCAGGGTGTTGGTTTAAAAAAAAAAAAAAGGATGCAAATTTGGGGCTTAGCACTTAGGGGTATGGGGTGATGGAGGGCCTAGGAGCGAAAGGTACCATAACTGTACTGATGCTTGAAGTATCCTTAACTTAAGCAAATTTCACAGATCTCTAAATAATGTCCTTTGTGCTTGGCCATGCAGGATAACACCTCTGAGGTTCCCCGAGTAGGTTGTGTGGGAGCTCAGTCACAGTGTTTGGTTTACCCCTTTGAGGGACCACTGAATAGGTTGTTTGGCAGTACAGCACACATCCAGTTTTTATTGCAATAAACTCAGTTTATTAGCTAGATTTCTTGCAGTGGCTGGTGCCCCTCTAGTCTCATAAGGTCCAATATCTTGGTGATCTTTTCCACTACAGAGATTTCTTGTGCACCAAATATCTCGAGTGGTTAAAACTGGAGTCTAGGGCTCCTCTCGACATCCGCCCCACAAACGTGAAAAGAACAATGCCTTTGGTCATGACAGACAAATGTAAACATGCTGACTAGAGCGCAAAGACTTCAGACTGATTCTGCCCACAGCGGGGATAAGATTATGGATAAAACCTTTGGGGGATGTTGTCGTCATCCTAGCCAAATTTATGCGTCTGTAAGAGATCTCTGAGGGGCAGGGGGGGACTATAGTGAATAAGGTCACTGGGGACGGGGGAAGTGGTGTAGCATTCTCATGAGGGTAAACAGTCTTGTTCGAGAGCAAGCCTCGGTTTACATAATGGATTGTGAAGTAGTTCTGCTGTGTGACTAAATGTACTTTTTTTTTTTTTTTTTAAAGAAAGAGAAGTGCTGGGTAGGTCATTCAGTTACTGTGTGTGTTGGTTGATTTTAGTTCTCAACTCATGCTTCACACTACCTCCCTGAAAAGGTTTTGACTGCTCATTCTTGGTTCCCGGAGAGTCAAGTGCAGGAAGGTTGGGCGTGGCCCAATTTGCGGAACCATAATAGGACGGGCACCAGAGGCAAACTACCTCGGCTGCTACGGGTTTGGCCTAGTAGCCCCTATCACCCCTCCCCCCCCTCGAACGGAGTCTGACACTATACTATACAAAAATACCATGATTATCCAATGCCTCAGCATTTCCTTATAGGTATTGGTCATTTCCTTGTAAATAAATGTGGTTGCTAGTCCCATTGTTCAAGTACAGACAACTCCCACGAAACACAATTCTAATGTTTTAGTGTAGTATTTTTTTATCTGGATTAGATCATTGGGAACATTGAGATTTCTGATATGTTTGGATGCAGTGTCTACACTGACAATGACCTGTAGCTCCATTAAGCTTTTGATATATCCCGTATGTTGTTTATGCTTAATGATGGGTTCCTCCCTTTTACATCTCCTTCAGAATTGAGCACTGCCCTATGAAAATTGCATGTTATATTGCTGACAGCTCCCTTCGCTGGAGAACACCATTTCAAATTACTGCATTTACAGGGCTAATTAAAATTGCTCTTCAGTCTTCTATAATTACCTATCGAGGGACTCATTTGAAATGCATGGGAGTCTGAATGCAGACACCTGCCAGGCATTCTCTGTCCTATTGTGGTTTCCGACCTGATGTTTGTACCGTACAATTTTTTTTCTGGCTTGTTTTTACATTTGGGATTATTGACTTTTAATGTAAGGTGCAGGTTTACTGATACAGTACCAGTGTATACTGTTAAGTCACTGATCTTAGTCCTCTTCACTGCTTTCCATGAACTTTCCCTCTGTTTCTGCAGACCACAGTGCTCTGTGGGAAGGACTCGCACACCCAGGTAAAAGCCTTTTTCTAGAAAGGCTAGAAGAGAGAATCTTGGTTGAATATGACCTTCTGAATCCTAATACTCTGTCATCGTACTGTTATTTGCTACTTGTTGCTAGAGTTTGAACTCAATTTTTCGCGATTTTAAGATTCTTTAGCCTGCATTGAAAAGGGGCATCATGAGGTGAAAAGCAGATTAATAGGCAAAGAGACGATTTGATGGTGGCCATCCAGGAAACGATGCGTACAGAATTTTAGATGTCCACGATAATGATCAGTCTTTATATTTGGAAATAGGGGTTCCGAATCTGTTGAACCACACACGAGTACCTCCACCTTGCAGCATTTCCTCACCTGTTCCCAAGTGTACATACTTCCTTTCAGTGTGCTCTAATCCAGCTTCTGCAGGCAAAACAGCTGGGTTGAAATCCTGCTGTGCCACAGCCCACTTTTAACTTGACCACTGATGAGCCGTGCTGTCAAATGCAAATCATAAATATAATGTGTAAAGTACTAGACTAGCTATGTATCGACTCAAGCAAGTAATTTTATTTGAAGCATCTAGACCGACTGCACGTGTCTTGTAGTGAGCTCTGTTTTTTTGCTAATTACTGTGTAGTCCGTAAATCTGTGTGCAACTTCCAGGCCCAAGAAAGCACCAGTGATAACTCCCCATGGTCTTCTGCTCCGCAAAATGCTCCTCAGCAGGCACAGCTGAGTCCAGCTTTTATGACCTTTAGGGAAGCTAGGTGTGAAGTTAGCAGTTTTAAAAACCCTCTTCACTAAGAAGTTAAATGACTAAATACTTCCAGGTGACTATCATCTGAAACAAATGGAACCTAGTTGGCCAGGTGCACATCATAACTACCATAGCATCTGACTTTCTAAGGTAGAGATCCATTTCCCTCAGTGCTCCACAGCTAACTGTAATGTGCTGCTTCTCTCATGCCATCACCCCATGTTTTCCACTTCCCAGCACTATACCTATCTTGATACAGACTTTCTTGCTTTGAGGCATGACTTTTACCTTGCTTGGCGTGATTCCCAGGCCCCTGACCTAGACCCAGTTTTCTCGGCTTTATCAGTGCCCCTTAGTGCATGGTCCTGCTTTAACATTGTTCCCTCTTTGGCCTATTTAGCATGCCCCCTGTTCTACATAAAGCCTCTCCTACACTGGATGCTGCTAATTGAGTGGCCTTCTTTTTGGCCTGCTCCCTGATTTTACCGATTGTACCTGTACTGGACACACAAGCTGTTCTACAGAAAAAATTCCTAGCTGGCTCAGCGTGTGCCTGCATTGTTCTGTGCACCTGCAAACACTGCATCTCAAGCCAGGACTGCCTCTATGTGCACATCCACAGGGTCTCTGGAAATAGATTTGCCACCCATGTATCATTGTCTGCATTCCAATCATTTTTCAAGCCTAACCCATCACTCCTCGATTTATCAGCTTCAGTATGGTAAGAGTGTTTTAACCTACCCTGTTCTGTCTTTTTCTCTGCTTCAGTGGCCGAGGGGCCATTGAGGTTTGCTGGTTCCCCTGCCATTTCACATGTCCTCCAATGCAGTGCTGCCTGCCTACACGGCATGCAGTGTGTGTCAAATAAGACATGTGGGGCTACATAGCTTTTCCCTGTCCTTCTCCAGGGCACAGCTGAGACATCCGGGACATTCCCCTCCACTCCTGAATTAACTCTGATGAGAAGCTGTTTCACCATCCTGGCCCTGTTTGAAGTGAATCTCAAAAGGTCAACAGTCTAACTATCCCACACGTAGTAAGTTTTCTCAATAATTTTGGTACGGCAGCTCTAAAAACGAACAATCCTCCTCTTTATAGAAATGTAGAGAAACGTTGAAAACAGTTAGCCACACTTTTTACATGGCGTCTTTAAAAGAGGATAGTTACTTCTGTCCAACAAATTGTCATCAACAAGAGTTATAATTGTACATCCCTCAGTGGGATTTGACCAAAAAACTGGCCTTTCCAGCAGCTCTCTCTCCTCTGTGATCCATACCGGCAGCACACATTTTTGTAATTTCAACAGCTGCAATGAAAATCGTTCCTGGTTATAAATGTCAACACCTTTTTGTAAAACTGTGATCTAAGCATCTCACGATAACTGTGTTGCAATTAGTTTGATTCAGGTAAAGAAGTTGTCCATCTTTTGGGATCTAGCTGCATAACCTCTCCACTGACAGCCTGGGCGACACATCTCACACAAGAGCCCAAGCAAATTCTCAACTTATACGTGGCACCAGAAGTCCAGATCAGGGGACCATAGAGCCCTTTTATAATTCCGTAATGCATGATTCCACCTAATGTCTAAGCCGAACACTTTACCAAGAGACCAGTACACGGTAGAGTTAAATATTTGCAAACTCACAACCCCTTCCCATCTCTCCTTCGCTTTACCGTTGTACACTCACCCCTATGCTGTCCACTAGGACCAACAAAATTTCTGATGACAGATGTACTAAGCCAAAAAAACACTTCTGCCGCACCAAACTCCTTTATTGACACTTCCTAAGCCTAAAATCTGCTGTAAAAATACATCTTCCATGGAATTAGTGACAACTCCCAGCACATAAAGGCACTAACAGAGACTTAGTTCTCCACACCCAACATTGCAGACCTCAGTACACCTTATAATCAATTCAAATGTGATTTCTGTAGCGCATGGCTACCTCAACCGTGCCTCCCAGCACTAATTGAACACCCACTTCTTGATCACCAGTTAGACTACCCACTACTCATAGATTAAAGAGATGGGTTGAAGGAGTTTTCCAAACATAAGTTCAGACTGCTGTGCCCGAATAGAAGTGGGGACGCTATTCCATAACATAGGAGCCAGAAATGAAAAGGATCAGCCCCCACACCTCGCTCTTTTGACCCTAGGTACTGACAGAAGACCCTGGGCGATTGACCAAAGGGCTTTTCCTGGAGCATAGGCAGACAATAGGTTCTGGATAATGACCAGACCTCTCCCGTGGGTAGCCCTGTAAGCAGTACACACATGGCTTTAAATGCATCCTTTTCATGGAAGCCAATGGAGAGCTTTTAGGGCTTGTCGAGGAGATTGCTGCTTTGGGATCTTATGCAGAATTCTTGCAGCTGCTATCTGGACTACTTGGAGATGGTTTATCACATACTTTGGGCTACCCAAAAAATAAGGAGTTTAATCTACGCGCAAATTGATCAAACCCTCTACCACAATTCTCCTTGTTGGGAGTGGTAACATCTGTAGAAATTTTCTGAGGGAACTAAGGATCCCAAAACAGGGGGACTGCATGTTTTTTTTTTGGCTTGAGTTTTCATAGTTAATTTCTTGTTGATCCAGAACCCTAAGCTCTTAATAGGTAGGGCAGGGTTGGGAGGTTCTCTCAATTGTTTGGGTCATTCTAGTTGCCATTCTCTAAGTTTGTCCTTCCCAAACCCCAAGACCCCAGTTTTATCACCATTGAGCGTGAGACGGCTCCTCGACATCCATTCTATAACTTCGCTTAGACAGGGATTAAGCTGGAAGGAAACACAAATAGTCTTTGGGGTAGGAGCCATAATGATTTGTGTGTCGTCAGCGTATGACACTAAGGCTATGCCATGGGATTGTACGATCTCAGCTTGTGGCCTTGATCTACAATTACCCAAATTTCCTCAGTTGCCGCCAGTTGTGCCATCTCTGTGCTACTACCTGCTCTAAAGCGAATCATCTGAGTGGGGTGCAGAATGCCCTAATCGTCCATGAAGCCATAGAGGTGCTTATGTACATGCTTTTCTAAAATTTTGGAAGCAAGGAAATGGGTCTGTAGCTTTGTGCTGCAAAAGGATTTGCTTCAGGTTTTTTTTTTTTTTTTCTTTTTAAGAGGCTTTATTATCGCATTTTCAAGCTTGAGGAGTATGACTGGTTAGCAAAGAGTGATAGACAATTTCCATCAAGATGGTTAACAGAGTCCTCCTTCCTCTCACTAGAACAGCGGGAGGGGCGGGATCCTGATTTGACAGATTTTATTATAGTTTCTACCTCCTCAAGACTAATCAATGGAAACTTTGATATGGCTGATCCCTGCCATTTCTTTGCTAAGGCTACACTTTCTTATGGGCAGATAGTGCAGGGAGAGGTAACTGACTTAATATTTTATTAACTTTCTTTGTGGAAAAAGGTAGCCAGCCAACCACATCGTTCCACTGAGGGCTGCGGGCCAGAAGACCCACAGAGATGGTGTGTCAGATCTTTGACTATTTTAAATAATTCCCCTTGGAGGGGTTGGAAGCCTTACTTATTTTTTTCCTCAAAGTGGGCAATTCTAGCTTCCTTTATTGCTCTCGTACTTTTTAAAAGCTATTCTATAGGTAGTTTTACTTTTACCGTTGTATTCTTTTTCTCCACTCTCTTCCCCCTTTTTTTTTTCTCCTCATTTTTTAGCAAAGTCAACTTGTGCGTGTCCCAGGGAGCTCTAATCTTTGCCAGATTCGGTTTGATAGTTTTGTAGGGAATTCTTAATTGTAATGAATTAGATAACCAGTTTACAAATCTCCTGTACCTTTCCCCTGTATCACCCTCAAGGGTCGGTAGTGACTTGGTGAGTGCAATTTGCCAGTCCCTTTCATCCAGTTTCGACCAGAGATGTCTGACCTTTTAGAGTCGACAACTTCCTTCCTGACAATTGCAGAATTGTCAGGTGGACAGTAATTAAGTAATGATCGGACCATAGAATAGGAATTGGGGCCTTTGTTGCTAATTCATTCAAATTAGTATAAACTGGATCCAGGAGGTGTGTCCCTTATTGTATGTGGTGGAGCTTACAATTGGACGAAATTGTATAGCATTCAGATCACCCGAGTCCCTTTACTAAGGTATTCTCTTCTTGCTCCATATGTCAATTTAAGTCTCCTAATAGAGTAAAATTAGCTTTCTGGAGACTACCTTTTGCAACTAGTTCAGATAAGCCTGCCACAAATTGAGAGGAGGCCCCAGGTGGGCGATATACTACCGTTCCTGAAAAGGTGAAGGTGGGAGTGAACTTCACAGAAAATTGGAGGCATTCCCCGCCAGCTACAGCTATAGGAGTAAAATTAGCCCTATATTTCTTTTTAGAAATAATATCATCCCCCCCTTCTGTCTTTCCTGTTTCTACAGGTTATCGTATAGCCCTGTGGAAAAGTCATCACTAAATCAGAAGTGGACTCCTTATTTAACCAGGTTTCCATTAGAAACACAGCATCTGGTCTCCTCTCTTGGAGAAGTTTGTGCTATGCTTTGGGAAAGACCTACAGTTTAGTAAGTACATCTGCTTGAGCTGGAGTGGTCAAGTCCCTTTGCCATTATATCTTTATCTGCCTGTGTGGCGCAGAGCTCCGCCTTCCAATCACAGTTTGTACAGACAGTGGGAGCACCTAAGTGAGGGAATGCTTTCCTACACTTGTTTACCATATGACTCTTGATTTGATAGAGATTTGCTAAGGTATAGGTTATAGGCATCTTGTAACTGCGCAGAGTGGCTGGCCTCTGACCCCATCCGGATGAGGTCGGGCGCAGACAGGCTTGCCTAACTGAGATCCTCATCAAAAGAGATTACTTTCATAATCTCTGATTTGGTCGGTTTCTTACTTAGAAGTGCAAGGCCCAGTGTGTAAGGCATCAACAAATCACTATTTTTTGGATTAGCATACCACTTCTTCCAGCTGACCAAGTGACTTCCATCATGAGTGGGAGAATTATCTGGATGAACCAATTTTGCATCTCCTACACCCAAGGAATCATCAAATACTGCACCAAACTGGGCTTCAGCAAGGTACAGAACTGAAGGAAACTCACTCAAGTGGGGAAACCCTAAATTTCCAAACCCCCTCTTCCGCCCATGTTATGCATGATCATTGAACTCAAAATGTCAGTGTACACCAATGTCTGGTTGTATCACATCCTCTTTTTGTTTTATTAATGAAGACAAACCGCATTAAAGAGACAACAGTGTAAGTGGTAGGACCTCTTCACCCCCTCCCACTACAGGTTATTATAGAAACCTGAGTAAAATGTTACTTGCATTGTTTGAACAAATATGAAGGCTCTCCAGGACCCTTACATCAGCCCCAGATCCTAGATTCTCACCCATTGCCAGAGCCTGTCACCGGCACCATCAAACTCAGGCAAATAACCATCTATTCATACTTTGCACTTGTATAGCACACCACTCACCCGTTAGGGTCTCAAGGCGTTGTACGCATACCGCTGTGGAACCCCTCCTGGCTTTCCCCTATGAAGCACCCACTCCTGGGCACCCCCAGGGTGAAACCAGGCATCCAAGCGCTGTCAGGGCCGGTGTGGAGATTAAGCAAGCTATTGCCCAGAGTTACAGAGTGGGACCCATTAATTAGATTAGGCACTGAGACGAGAATGATCTGGTCCATGGGAATTGATCCCAAGACCTGCAGAGGCAGGAATTGAACACTGATGGGTACCCAATTGCCTAAGTCAGGGGAAGGGCCTTCAGGGACAGCCTGAGTTCACGATAGCTCTATTCATGCCTTAATTGTAGTGCTAGGAAGTTCCTTAGAGAAAGGGCCCTGGGAATGGAGAGATAGACTACTTTATTTCTTGTTACTTAATGGTAGAATTTTTAGAACCTGGTTGGCAGATCAGGGCTTTAGGAAAGGGAAAAATAACTTAGTTAGGTGTGTTTTTTTTTTTTTTTTTTTCTTTCTTTTTCTTAGAAGGAGTCAGTTTTTCTTTGTGTGTATGACAGAAGGTGTTGAGGAAGCCATTGTAAAAATCTTATTGCAGGTAAGATGTTGCAGTGTTTTAATTCCAAACGGCAGGCAGGCCAGATAATTTTTAAAACTATGATGTTTCGAAAGAGCTGTGCCAGGAAGGCCAGTGTGTAGACTGTTGAAGTAGTCTATGTGGTAAATGACTATTGCTAAATAGCCAAATCAAGGTGGTCAAATTTGAAGGAATAGACCCATGTCTTGGGTGGGTAGTATATGACTACACAGATCGGCATGAATGTTAGATATAGAAAATAAGGTTATTAAAATGAGTTCTAGGAATGGTTTTGAAGCTCTTTTAATGGGAGTGAGCTAAGGCAAATCAGTAAAATCCTTCATTCCCTCCCTCGGGCTCTATTTGCGAACCTTCTACTGTACATGGGATGAGGAAGATTGAATATTTTAGTAATACAGGAGTTGCTTAGCCAGTTTTCTACGATGACCAGGAAGTTGAAGTCATTATTTCAGATAAGATTGTGAAAGTCATGCATTTTTGACTGTGGATTTTAAATTGATCAGTAAGCTCAATAAGGCATTAGAGGGTGTATTGTTATTGAAACAGAAAATAAGTAAACAGCTTTCTGGACCATGGGTTGGAGGCATAGTGTCTTCTATTGGGGGGGATGAGGATGTGAGCAGGAAAATACCAGGGATAGACCCTTGGGATGAAGATGGAGATACATCAGGAGATGGGAGGCATATAACATTGCTTTTCGTTTAATAAAGGTTTTCTCTTTAGTCTGGAGGTTAAACTGATTCGCCTGGATCATTATCTTTTCTTTATAGTGAAGGTTTAGGGTGGACAAAGAATTAAGAGCGGTGGACAGGATAAAGAAGAGTTTCCATCTGCCTGTTACAATGGATGATGGTGGTGATGAATAGGCTGATGTTTGGGTGTATTTGTAAGATATTGACATGCACACTCACCCTTTTCCTTTTATACGTTCATCTTTTCGTTCAAACTTACAGTTTGACATTCCAGTCCCCATTGTTTATAGATGCCAAGTTTTTATTGATCATGTAAGGATAGCATGGAAATGAAAACATTGATTTGTGTGCATAGAGCACTGCCTTAGCTTTCCAGCTGTGAAATTCCTGAATTCTGAAGTGTTCGGTTCTCCTTATAGTGTTACACATTTTGAAGTATTTTAGAACATAACATACCCACCTTTCTTAATTCTAATTTGCCTCTTGGTAGTTATGCCATAGTCATCTGGTCAGGTTTGCAACATTCCCTCTCATGAAGTCGACTGCCGTTGGGATATTGTTTTATCACTATCAGTGCTTCAGTACAGCCTCTTCCATCCGACCTCCTATACTACACACCACACAGTGCCACTTCGATTTTGCTGTAGTAACACTTGGCGGTACAATGATGATCTAGGGTTTGCTTGAACAGGGGTCGTTTTTTAATTGTTTCTTCATAGGTGCCAGTCGTGACCTAGTCCTCGGAAACCATATGTTTCTAATGCAGCACTCAAAGGATGGCCTTTTGGATGGGAGGGGGCAAGTTGTTAAATATTGTGAGATGGAATTCATTCACAGAGAACACAGGACTGTTACACCTCAGCCACTGCCTCTACTTCTGCGTACCCATCAGGCATCTTCCTTCCTCCCAGCTTGCCCTTTCTGCTGTCCCCAAGATCCAGAAAAGTACAGCAGGAGGGAGATCCTTCTCCTACCTAGGAGCCTGGACATAGAACACACTACTCCTCAAGCTCAGGCATCCTGCATCACTAAAGCAGGTCAGGAAGGACCGCAAGACCTGGACCTTCGACTGGGCAGCACGCCTACATTCAGCACCTTGAGACCCTACGGGTGATTAGCCGTGCTTTACAAATCCATGATTGATTGATTTTAAATCCATGATTGATGGAGAAAGCATTCAAGCTTTAGTATTGGCCCTGAAGGCAGAAACATTCATATAATCAATGGAATCCTGTAGCATGGATTACTTCATGAATCCCCAAAAGGTGGTGCCTAATGAAATCTATATTAAGATGATTATTAAACTGTACATCTATTCAGCGAGAGAACGCACTGAACTATCATAGCTGAAAAGGCACCAAGAAATTAAAAAGGAATAGATTTGGAGTTTAAGGCATTTGTTGGTCTTTTCCAGGACAGTTTGTCTAAGAGTAGGTGTTGCCTCTCAGATTAACAGCTAGTTATTGTTTTTTGTTAATGCTTGCCCCCTAGAAATGCTTTTGTTTTTCTAAGCAGCAACCAAAAGTGCCATACCTGTTGATGCAGAAGACTCTACCCGGGTGATATTTTATGGATAGTTTTCTTTACCTCTGGACCCTTATCTGGTTCTGTTCTACATGCTGGGCGAGCCATTTATGTTCTGGGCCTATTTTAAGTCTTTCGAGCCCTCATACATCCACACAGCTTCCTTCCCATGGAAGTCACAAATATAAAGGCTGTGGTTCTCTGCTTTGATTCCACACCACACTAAATAGGTAAATTTGTCTGTTTTCTAGCATCACCGTATCTCCTTAAATATTTGATCTCCCATAACATTTCCATGTCTCGTGTTAGATAATCATTTCCTCCGTCTTCTTAAGCAAATGACTTTTACTCCACAGTGTTAGCAAAGTTGACATTCTGTTGGGATGCAAAGACATGAGTTATGTTTATTTGATAGGTTTCCACCAACAGTGACATATAATTTAAAGGCTTGAAATGTACCTTTTGTGACAGGAATCTGTTGATCAATGTACAGCCATGAAAAGGTACTTCTGTCTGGCACCTGAAATAATGTTTTGAGATAACGTTGTCGTCTTTGTTGAGTGATCTGTGAACTGGTGATTATGGATGCCATTTAGTTATTTCACTCCCCTCATATCTTGGCAAACGCATACATTTGTTCAAGGAAATCAAACCTTATTAATATGAGTTGGACCATAGGTCTTTATACACCAACTTGTACTCCTTCAAACATCGAACCACACACAGCTTAGAACCCTGAGCTAAACTATAATGTCTTACTGTGAGCCTATTTGTTTTGTCCTCCTTACTTTGTTGAACATTACTTCAAGGATCTTTCATTGAGAGCTAGAGCTTTGATATCTGACAGTTGAAAATTAAACCTTTCAACATGGTCACTTTTTCGGAAAATTCGTCCCTAGCTAATACTGTGATAGCAAATTTAAAAAAAAAACTATTATAACCAATATATTTTGCTTTATTATCCTAGATGGTAGCCTACTTTGTCAAACTAACCACCCACGCCTTCCTTACCAAGACCAGTGTTGGCAAATTAACCTCTGGAAAAGCAAACTTTCTAGAACACCCATACCAGGGTCACATAGGTTTCAAAATATTTTTCATCTTTTCTGGAATGGACCACTAAATATTAACCTTGTGCTTTACTACCTGATATGGTTGCTGGTAACTCTGTAAGCCTAAATTTGACAGTTTTTAAAAACATTATCTCCACTAAAATGGTGCAGGTTGCAGGCACTAAATTGATTGATTGACTTTCAAAGCTCAGCCTGCTAAATTAGGTTTTATTAACCTTGTAACCTGTCTCCTTAGCTGACTCAGTCCTTTTTAAAAACCTTTGTTAGAGTTACTACAGAATCTAGCAGCTTATATGGACATGTCCTCGTAAGTCCTTAACATAAAAGTTGTGTTAGCTGGGTTCCTCATTGGAGTGTGTGAGAAATTTCACACTGGTTTCATCTAAGTATCTCTCCACCCTATGCATTGACATCCAATTGAGTCACTCTACCATTCTGGCTAATGGGAGTGATTACTCCCCTTCTTGTTTTGGGATCAGTGAATCTCCTCCATCAGTGTCTTTTTCTCTGCTTCTGTGCTCTTCCAAATTTTATTTAGTTAAAATCTTGGTGTAATCCGTATCCCTGCCTCCGAGGTCAGCCTTGTTGCTGTGTTTAATAAGAAAACCCTATTTAGGATACCCAACTGGTTTAAATTGTATATCTTCTCTCTTTGGGTATGTTTCCTTTTAGTTCTTGTAGGCAGAGTGACCTGTCAAGACTTTATTGTGAACATGTGAGAACTGACATCTCACTACATCAGTCTTCCACCAGCTAGGTTCTTCATGCATTCACATGCCTGGCAATTGGTTTCATAATCTGACTATGCTACGATATAAATTGCTGGGCTTTGTCAGCCCCACATTGTATTTCAGTCTAATCATTGATGGAGTATCAGTCCTTGTATTTTCGAAGTTATTCGAACTGGAAATTTCTCACATCTTTTTGCTGAGGGAACTGGTTCAAATTGAAGATGTCTTGGAAGACTGATATGTGTCATAGAAGACAGTTTCTCCTCAAACCAGTTAACCTTCCTAATATCTGAAATAAGTTGAACGCAAGATGTGACTTCAGTACAATTTCTACTCAAGATTCTTCACAGTGTTTTTTTCAACATAATCCTATTTCATACACCTCTAGTATTTTCCAAGAGGGGCTGGGAAAGCACAGTGATCGCGTGTTGCAGCTTTTGTTTGAGTTCATACAAAAAGTTGACTAACCCTGTCCAACAGCTGGCTAAAACACTGAGAAATTCTATAATGAGCCGTATCGTAATGCACAACAAAAAAATACTGTATAGAATATGAAGTTGTGTTCCTGTTACCTAGTGTTTTTTTAGCAGCACACACCATTTTTTTTTTAGTTTTTAGCCCCAAAGGCAATGTTCCAAGGAAGACCTTGAAACCAAGGCTTTATTAGGGTTAAACATGTAAACCTATCATTTACTGCACACCTATGTACTGTTCACCGTAACTATCTACTTTCCCTTCTCTAAGGCTTTGAACTATTTACTACTTTTATAGCCCTTTCTGATCATTGAGGTGATTCATTTCATATAACCATGAACGCTGTGTGCCTGCATAATTCTGTTAATGTATAGTCATGTATAAAATAACATCTTGTAAGTTAATATTTAGCACATCATTACTTTGCATATATATAACTTATCTAACTATGTAGAATCCTTGAGGCATTTACTCTGCTATAGATCCTTTACTCTTGGTGCTTTGCAGGCGAGATAATGTAGGATGGTATCCTAGGGAGTGGTGTGACAGATGGCATAGTTTTACCTTCATTACGGCCAACGTTAAAGTGCTGCTGAGTGAAATGTAGCATGCCATCTTCATGCAAACCAGTGAACCCTGGAAATTTAACATAAAAAGGATTTCGATCCCCAGTCTATCTTTTTCTTCAGTCCTTTCGATTTTCATTCCTAACCACCATGCACTTGAAAGCTGGTATCAAATTGTAAGCAAGATCAAGAATAGTAGTAGCAGCATCAAGGAAAGAAGTTGAGCAGAGAATGAGAACGTAATTACACAACAGAATTGTTTCTGTACATTAAAAAATGTAAAGTATTTGAAATTCGTGCTCTCTATCTTTGGAAGCTATAGTTCTACTATGAAGTGGTTCTATCAGTAACCTACGAATTAAAAACCCAATCCTCACCTCTGGGCCTAGACCCACAATGTAACATATATTTTGTATAAGAGACTCCTAAGAATGACTTGAAAGTCAACACCATACGATGAGACATTGGGAGGTGGTCATGGTAAATTGAAGCAGTTTTTGTCCTAGGCAGCACCTTACAGAAGAGAGTATGTGATGGCAATTATTTTGGAGACCTGTATAATACAATATTTATCTTATTTTCTTTCCCATTAAATTTTAATTATATGCTTTTCAGGGTGTAGTCTGGCTGTTCCACTGAAAAACAAAATCAGAACATGTACAAGCCTTGAAGGGTGTTTTTTTCGACCCTATGACGGCGTGTCTATATTCATGCTTGCAGCTAAATAAATGCTCATGAATTCCAGTAGTAGGGATGTCTCAGAACTCTGTCAGCAGTGTTCTCAGTTGGTGATTCTAGAACATCAGAGGGAGAGAAGAACACTCTCAGGCCATTGACAGAATCACTGTCGTTCGAGGGTACTCCTGACGGTGATGTCATAAAAGAGGTTTATAGAGAGATAGAAATGTAATAGCAAACATGAGAAGGAAGCATCATTCATAGGAGTACAGACCCCTGAGGATGTAATAAGGAGAGAGCTTTCCACCTGAGATTAATTGCTAACCCTCGGAGAAAATTGTGAGGTTGTGGTTAAGTTGGAATGGCCTGGGAAATGTAGTGAGTAGATACGTAAAATGGGGAAGACAGAAGAACTGGGAATTAAATCTGACATTGCAAGGAGGTACTGCATGAGAGTAATGTGGGGCAGACGACATGGGTGTCTTTGAGAGAAAATCGGAGATAAACGCTGATGTGAAGGAGACAAGCCGTGCCCCCATTCCATCCCTTTGATAAAATCAGTCTAATAAAAGCGACTGGAACCTCTGTAGTTGTGCATTTGCCCAAGGTATAAATCGAGGGGCACTCACAGAAGGCAAAACTTGTATTAGAAACATTTTACAGCTGCAAAACACTTAGGCCCTCATTCTGACCTTGGCGGGCGGCGGAGGCCGCCCGCCAAAGTCCCGCCATCAGATTACCGTTCCGCGGTCGAAAGACCGCGGCGGTAATTCTGACTTTCCCGCTGG
This sequence comes from Pleurodeles waltl, assembly GCF_031143425.1. Taxonomy (NCBI): domain Eukaryota; kingdom Metazoa; phylum Chordata; class Amphibia; order Caudata; family Salamandridae; genus Pleurodeles; species Pleurodeles waltl. The sequence goes on from NC_090440.1 coordinate 223,610,458, forward strand.
GCTGGAGGGCGGTCGCCTTCAGACCGCCCGCCAGCCCAGCGGGAAAGAGGCTTCCACGATGAAGCCGGCTCGGAATCGAGCCGGCGGAGTGGAAGTTGTGCGACGGGTGCAGTTGCACCCGTCGCGTATTTCACTGTCTGCGCAGCAGACAGTGAAATACATGTAGGGGCCCTCTTACGGGGGCCCCTGCAATGCCCATGCCAGTGGCATGGGCACTGCAGGGGCCCCGCGACCCCCCCTACCGCCATCCGGATCCCGGCGGTCCGACCGCCGGGATCTGGATGGCGGTAGGGGGGGTCGGAATCCCCGCGGCGGTGCAGCAAGCTGCGCCGCCGCGGAGGATTCAATGGGGCGGCGGTACACTGGCGGGACCCCGCCAGTGGTGCCGGTCCGACCGCGGCTTTACCGCCGCGGTCGGAATCCCCATTGGAGCACCGCCGGCCTGTCGGCGGTGCTCCCGCGGTCCTCCACCCTGGCGGTCAAAGACCGCCAGGGTCAGAATGACCACCTTAATGTTCTACACTGCTGTCGGTATAAATGTGCTTGTGACATGCTACTAAACGTATTCAGTAGACGTCCAGGACTCTTCTCTCTCTATCACGAATGCTGTGCAAACTGTCATTCTCACTCCTTTAGGTTTCCTTTCATTCTGTTGTTAAACTCCTGAGGTTTATATTTATCCATTTCCCAGATTTCCTTCCTCACCGTCTTTGGAAACTGCAGTGCAGGTTTTACATTTCAGCGTCCTCCGTTTTCCTCATAGGGGAGATGAGGGGGGCACCCTGAAGTTTCCATTCCCATGTCTCTGCAGGTGCTGCAGGCTAGATTTACTGTTGTTTCTGGGTTCTATGGAAGCTGCCTTACTCGAACACATCGTGTTGGCACACCAGATGCATTGATGTTAGTTGGGCGCCTTCCTCGTTCACTGCTACTCTTGGCTCATTTGTGATAGTGGTGCTCTTCTCACGGTTGGCACCTCCCTTGGGGCTGGGCAGCGAGCTATATACACTCAAACTTCTGCAGCAAGATCAGGATCGCCAGGAAGGGATGCCACCAGGGCTGATTTAAATGGGCCCGGCACCCGGGATGAGAAGATTATTAAAGATCTAAAGATAACGTGGTCGGGGCATGACCTTCTGATTTTCGCCGCAGAACCAAAGGAGCTTTACGGGAGCATTACCGACCCATTGTATTTTGAGGAAATAGGTAAATCGAGAGTTTAGGGGCCACTTTAACCACCAAACCGTGTTGACTCTGAACATAAAACGTTTACTGCATGATGTGCAAACTGTGCTGCAAATGGTTTAAAGTGCTCTTCTACCCGAGGAGAGCGTCCTGGTGAATACTATAGTAATGCTTGCTTGTGGGATTAAAGGAGCTAGAAAAGCAGTCTTTAGTCTCAATCCTTCCAACTGCATCGTTTAATGATACATGACTAACAAATTAGCACGAGCCCTTCCAAAGGTGCTCTTGTGCTAATTAACGATGACTAAATCAGAGATAGTGTGAACCAGTATTTTGGACTGCCCAGATTCACAAGCACGTTGCTCTAAACATGAGGCGTTTCCGAAAAAGCCAATGGCGGGGTTTTAGGTGAGCCTCAACCGATTGACGGGGTGGCAATTTGAGAATGGTATACACGCAACATTCTGGACAATTGATAAATGATGAGGAAATTACCATATTATCCTCGAAAAATAATCAGACGTTGGATGACGATTCTCCTCGCAGTGCTTGAAAGAAAAGAAACAAATGTCAACATTTTGAGAATAGAAAAATAAATAGCAGCCTTGCAATTTGATTTATCTGAGAGGAAAAGTACAAGTCATGTTCGAAAATAATGCATTCGTTCTTAGCATGTGCTGAGGGAACATTACTGGAGCCGAGCTCAAAGGGTCGCCAGGAATTAGACCATGTCAGTCTGGCTTCAAAGAGGTTAAGCTTTAGGCAGTTGGGTCTCCTCTGCGTGTCGACAGCTGTCGTGCATGATTGGAAAAAGTCCCTGGGTCGAGGCAATGCTGTCTGAGATTTAGACCACTATTTGGGTATGGTCAGTGTAAGACAGCATCTCGAACATAAAGATTCTAATCAATGTGTCTAGAGGGAGTGACATAACTGGTAAACGGGATGGGACTAAACTACAAGCCCTAATGGACTCCACAGGTGATTGGTATCTCCTCAGAGCAGCATGGAGGCAGCATCACAAATTGAGGGCAATTAGATAGAATATAATTAAGCAGGCCAAGTGTTAATCAGTTGACAGACACATTTTGGAAAGACAGTGAATGAGAATGAAATGCCATATTCTACAGAAAGATCAAGTAAAGTCAGGGCGATGAAGAATCCCTGATCTAGGATAATCCAAAGATCATCTTCCAAGGCAAGTGTCAGTAGTTCCGCTTTTTGTAAATGTATGTAACCAGAGTCAATGCAAGCAAAGAGTTTTATTCAGGATACGTAGTGAGTTAAGTGTTAACCTCTTTCTCCAAGATCTTTGATGGATGTGGTAATAAGGAAAAATAAGTCGATAGTTGCTCAGGACTATTAGTTCGGAGTCTACCTCAACAAGCATTGGCTAAACCAATCTTTGTGGAGTTAGTTAAAAAAAACTGACTTTCACTATTCAACTCCCGGAGGTGTGGTATTCAGTGCTAGCTGTATCCTGTCACAAAATACAATTGAAAAATGACATAATGTGCAAGTTTATCCTTCCTGTAATTGCCAGAAACCAGAAAAATCTGTTGCAATGAGTTGGAAAAAGGCACAAAGCAAACTTTCTCGATCTAAAGAAAAAAGAGGTAAATATTCCCTCATGACACAAATATCATGACCAGTGTTTTTTATTAATTAGAATATTCCTCGCAAAAATATACTTGCTGGTGCTAAATTTGGGCTGATGGAATCTGTGCTTGGCACTTAATTATCAGCCCTGACAGCCTGCCACATGGTGGGGCTGTTTGTCTAATTTTGGGAGGAGCACACAACAGTTGTTTATACCTTTTAAAATTGCTTAAACCTGCCTTCCAAGCAGTTCTTGGACATTTGAGGGGTTTGGAGTAATCTGAATTGTCACACTTACAAATATGATACTTAGTAGTTGTGTTGGGATTGGCAGTGCTGGCATGGGCAATGGGTGGTGCAAGCTGCAGTGGCCTCCTCACGAGGGCCCTAGCACTTTTTGGCAAATTAAGCATTGATAGTGGCTAACCTGTGTTGCATCTCTCAAAAAATTCCAGATGGTCGCAGCTGCAAGGGAGTCTCAGCCACAATATTATGGCTTTCACTTTAAACCATTCTTCCTTGTGATGTCGGTTTAATTGAACTAACGCCAGTGCATTGATAAAATATATTAACATTTTGCTATCAACCATGTGTGGATATTGTAAGGGCAGTGTTTTCTGTGCCAGTGGTGTGTCCCCATGAAAGAACGTTTGTTCTGTCCTACAGAAAAAATAAAGTACATACTTGCAGGCGCGGCTCGCAGCTCCTAAAAGGGGTGGGTTGGGTGTGGCGTGATGGGGAGGGTAAGGGGGGGGAATCAGGCAGAGGTGGTAGCAGGGGGAAATACATGAAATTATTTTTTTTAAAAAAAGAAAACTTACCTTAACTCGCCGCGCGCCGCTCTTCCGTTGCAGGCTGCAGGCACAGGCTCCCAGCCTGCCCTGCGCCAATCCTGAGCTGAGCAGTGTCATGATTGGCTGGAAGCACCCTTGCAGGCGCTCTCCAGCACCGCAACACAGTTGCCGGGCTGGAAACAGCCTACTTCGCATGTGTGTTTGGCCGGCCCAAGACGGCCGGCCAAACACACATGCGCTCTGAGGGAGAGTGCTGAGCACTCTCCCTCATTGCATGTCACCCTCGTGGCCCTGCCCCTTTCAGAAGAAAAGGATAATAAACATAGTTTACTTTCCTTTTTTTCTGAAAGGTTTGCAGCTTCTGCTGCTGGCAGAGGGTGACGTTCCTCCGCCCATATGGAGGAGCTGCCCCTGCATACTTTGATTCTTTAGAATGAACCCCAGAGAAGACATGTAACTGATGCTGCCTGCTAATGAATACGATCAAATTCAATAAAAACAATCCTAAAATATCTCATCAGATAGTAAGATGCATAATCCAAAAATGATAATTACACTAAAATTGAAATTGGGAATTTCCCGAAATAGAAAATGACTGCTATTGTTTTTCAGATGTAAACCTGGGCATTGCTGACCCTGCCTTTCATTCTTCTTAGATAAATAAAATAAACGTGTTGTGCCGAGGAAGGCTTGTTTATTTTAAAAGTATTGCTGAGAATAGTACGTTTATTGTCTGATTAGTTAAAATCTTCACAATATATTTGCATCAGTCCATTAACAGTAAGAAAAAATGTTTCATAGACAGCAAAGATAATCATTAAAAACCAAGCAAACTACAATGCTGTGTTGTCTTAGCTCTGAAATCATAAGTTTTTATTAAAATGATTGTGGTCAGCAAAACCATACAAAATAAAATGCATGTTAGGGGTTAAGAGTTGTGTGTGCAAACATATTGGTGAAAGCTTAAAAAGAATTGTCTTTCGGTCAGACCCCATGGTGTAAAATATATTAGGTATGTCATTCCTAAGCTATCCTTATTATACTTAATGCAGTTTAAAATAAATAAATAATGCATTTGAGTAAAAGTGCAATTACAATTTGGCAAAATTTATGGCTCTTTAAAAAAATCTTTTGATCTAAAGTGCATGAAGAAGTATGTGTTGAATTGTGGACAATACCAGAAATGTTGATCGACATTATTTGCATCACTAGGGCCATACAGGGCAACACTCATTGGACAAATAAAGCTGTCTGAGCAATAATAACAGTTTTATCAGCAGTGTCTTTAAGCTGACATCTCCTTGCACTTAGTCGTATTACAGTGAAAAGGATGCATTCAAATTGAGATACTGTGAGAAACTCATCCTTTTAGCAAGTTCACCCCCACGTTTATTCTGACTGATAGTGGTGGTAACTGACGCTGACTTTGCCCTGGTCTCTGCTATCCAAGAGCCAGTGCTCTGATCAAAATGTGTATGGTAATGTGGTACAATTACAGTTGGCAATAACAGACTCTTGTAAATCATTAGTATATAATAGGGCAAGGTGACTTCAAACTACTTATAAGTCCCTAATATACAATAGGGCAGGGAAGTTTAGAGACCCAGTAGATTTCCTGCACTGGAGTGTGCACTGCTGTGTTGACTGCTGTCATTTTTAAAAGCAGCCCTGCTTTGCAGACTGTCTTTAAAAAGTAAAATGTGTTCAAGCTTGGCTTTGGATTTAAAGTTACTTCCAAAGGGATAATCTACCTTATTTTTACACATGTCATCCCTAGGTCCCTCCTGGGGGGGGGGAATGGGGGTGTAACTATAAGCAGGGACATTATAAAAGGTGCTGTATATACCCAGGTGAGAGAAAAACTGTCCCTTTCATTTGTCCTCATTGTAGATACTTAGCTCCTCAGCTATCATGAGAATATTTCATATAAACATAAATATTGTTAAATGTGCCATGAAAGGACTCTGAATATTGGTAATGATAAATCCAACAACTTGCCTCTGTTGAATTTATCATAACCAATACAGAAAAAGCTATATGGCTTTCATTTCTGTATGGCAAAATCTAGCCTGCTGGTGGCTTCTCCTGATTGGTCAGCCTTAACAGGATTATTCAGGCTTTGATGAGGTGCCACGTGGCCTGCACTGAGCAAAGGTTATCTGATGGGGAGAGTTCTGCAGCTGCAGAGGCCAGGAGGAGGGGGCTGGGCAAATCAAACTGGACTTCAAAAGATGCAGGACAGTAAGGAGTGCCAGCCAGGCCTGCCCTCTCACCCTGTACTCAACAGACATATAGCCGGCCCAGGAAAGGAATTTGCAGATGTTCAGAGGGGGGATGTTAATGGAAATGAGCCACACCAGTAGGTTGGTTTAGCCACATCTTGCTTTTCTGGAGCGAAATTGTCCTTCTTAAAGTTTTTAAAGTGCAGTGCTTTGTGGGACAAGAAAATGCCACACTTTGGAGGAAGCTATCATGCTTTTGCGTGGCACCCTGCATCTCGTTGGGCAGGGGTGCCCCCCCTCCGCTTGTACCCCAAGATGATTGAATATATATCTGGGAGCTCCATAGAAACTCAGATCTGCTGCCTGAAACCACAAGACACAGGACTGCCTTGCTGGAACCCTGATCTGCACCAAAGGACTGCACTCAGAAGTACTGCACCTGTTCCTCACTAGAACAGGAGCCTTAAGTGCTTTGCTTTGCCTTGCCTCAAAAATGACTAAGGAGTGGACTTGCTGAAAACAACAGGTTAACAGAGCTTTCCTGTACCAGCTGTCACAAAAGTCCCCAGCCTGAAGTGCGTTCAATGGACATTTAAGGATTTGGCCAGGTGTATTGTGGAAATTGTAGTCCTAAACTTCCTAGGACCATCTAAGAGCTTCTAGACCGTAAGGGCCTGCTTACGATCTTGGCGGATGGAATACTCCGTCACAAATGTGTTGGATATTCCGTCCGTATATTATGATTCCATAGGATATAATCAAAACATAATTTGCCGAACAGGATACCCGTCACATTTGTGACTGAGTAACTCCATCCGCCAAGATCATAATCAGGCCCTTAGAATTGTGTTTTGGAAACTTTGAACCCTTAAGAGAAACTTCAGGAAAAAGTTCCAGAAGTTTGGATCAACTTTGGGAAATAGCTCCATAAGTGGACCGACCCGACATCGTGAATCAAGCCAACTACTTTCAACAGCGACCCGGCATGAATTTCAGGTTCTTCCTGCGGAAAGCTCCGGAGCTCCAGATTTCCAGGATTCGAGCGGGCCTCCTGGAAAAGCAATCCAACAAATTTGCATGAAAATCGGCTTGCTGAAGATGACTGAACGGTGTTGAGCGAGAGAAGCTAAAAAAAAAAAGTTCCTAAGTGCAAAGGTCAAAATTTGACCGAAGCCTCCTGCTCACTGTATCAGAGTAGGGCTGCATCGTGGTCAGCCTCAAATCGTGACATGGTCCCTGTCTAGCGCGACCAGATGCCCCTGGTTGGTGGTATTGACTTCTAAGCAATAGAAAGCACTTTAAAAAAATATATATAATCTTAAAAAAATTAAATCTCATGTTTCCTATATTGGATTTTTGTCATTTTGGTGTCCATTTTAAAGATACAAATACTTCCTATTTTTCTAAGTTGGTGTGGGATTTTTATTGTTTGTTGTGTTTTACTTCTTTACTGTATTGATGTATTTAAATGCTTTACATACCTGTCTCCTAGGTTAAACCTGCCTGCACATTCCCAGGCTACCAGAGATTTAGCCAGGTGCTGATGTTTTGAGACCTTGACTGGACTCAACATTGGGTTGGTGGTCTTATTGCTAGTGGTAGGTGTGTACTTACCCTACTAATAATCTGCCTTCCAGCAGATACATATTGTACTCCAGAGTGGTGTGAAACCGCGGATAAGTCATACCACAAATCAACAGCAATGGTGACACAATGTGTGGATGTTGCGTGGGCTGGGGGTGCTTCAGGGCTAGCAGAAACACCAGACAGATGGGTACTGGCAGGGAACAGTACAGACAGTGGTTTGGGGAGAGAGTGACAGGGCACTGAGAAACAGCCCTGAGAAGGAATACGGATAGGAGCAATCCTCATTTGGGGCAGGGGCAAATATTTGAACCTTTTGCTCCTTCAAACTTTGAACCACCACTGATACACATGCAATGGTTTAGTCTTGGGTTCCTCTTGTGCTGTGACTGCAAATGCGCTACGAGGACCTTGTGCATTGATTGAGGTTAGGTTGTTATCCAGTTTTTAACGAACATGCTGGCGTTACAATCTGCAGAAGAGGATGCAATTGCTATTTCAGGATTTCTGCATTCTGCTCTTTCCCCTGATCCCGTTCCTGCCTTAGTAAGAGGCTAAGGAAGTAGGTTTGCTCCCACACGAGTAGGAGTTGTGGCGTGACAGCAACTTTCAGACTCCCAGGAATTTTCCCTGCACTATTAAAGTGTCCAATGTGTGGAGAGTGGTGCTCTAAGACCTGGTCTGCATTTATTAATTTATTTTAATTTTTAATTTTGTGGTTTGCTTTTACTTAAAACCTAGTGAAGATTATGGTTTTCTGAAACTCCGGTCTCTATTTTGGACAGACCCAATCAACATTGCACATTTCTTCGTCCTCTCACCCCAAATTATTTTCTTGCATCGTTGGTACCAATTAAATTATACATTCTTAGCGATTATTTATCTTAAACATTTGCAGTGTGGTTTTGTGAGAGCGCAAATGTGAACAGGCAGCAAGTTTGCAGTTTAATTGGGACCTTAGAGTATACAGTAATTGAAGTCTTGAGCAGTGCCGAGTGAGGGCTGCGGCCCAGGAGACCTCTAGTGCATTTCCGCAGAAAATGTCCCACGGGATTATGGCTAATAATATCCACTAATTACTGTCTCATGCGACAGTTGACATTGAAAGGTCACTCCTAACCACGCATACAGGTGAAAACCGCTAGTTTTCTTCGGATTTTGAGATTAATGCAGCCCAAGCTCCAGCCTTGTTCACAGAAGCAGCAAGGGCATGCCAAGGTGTGTGTTTTCACTGGGCATGGGACTGGGCCGGGTGGCATGCATTACGCGCGAGGGATGCCCATACTTTGAGCTGGCTAGACACCAGTAATCTTTTATGAACTGCTTCTAAACTGATTCTCTACCCCAGCCAGTTTTATGTAGCTTTGCCTTGTGGTGGAGGTTGTCTTTTCCGCAGTTGTAAATTGAGCATTTTGGCAGGAGGATGCCTGGGGTGGGGTTGTGGCATGGGGTGGAGGTTGGCTTTTGATCATTTGTAGATTGAGAGCATCTTGGCTAGAGGATACAAGACTCGTTGACCATTGTCCCTGTATACCTTCCTTATTGCACCAATCTTTTGAAACTGGACTGTACCTGCAACCTAGCCAGTGGACCAATCCCCCCCCTTTAATAACTCCTAACACCCTGTGATGCTCATTCCACCCGCAAAATCCTTGCCCATTCTCTGAAGGTATCTCCACCCACCTTCAATGCCAGCCGCTCCCACCGCTGATGCCACCTATTGACTTAGGTAATTGTTGCATATGTGCTAGAGCAGGGCTTTTTACTTTCATTTGAGCGGTGTTACTTTAGTATTGAGGTGGCATCAATCAACAGCAGCTCTAGTGGCCCTTGATAGAAGAGGCACAGCAACTTCAGTAGGTACAGACAATACAGGAGTGTGGAATTAAAAACAAAACTATCTACTTGTCCTTGGGCCAGGGCGCTTCATCAATCTACTTGTCCTGTTGAAAAAAAAAGAAAAAAAAACACTTGCCCCTTTGGTGCCACACAGTGCAGGAGCACATTATGGCAGCAGTCTCATAATATAGAAGTTCTGATAATTTCTTATCTGATTGTGCCAGGGCCCCTTCTAAAGTAGGCTTTGAATTCTAGCAATTCCACTTTTCTGCAGCCTTTCTGCAGATCTACATACTTGGGGCTGGAGACAGCATTAAGCAAAAGTTACTGGGTTGGAATGCCCTTTTGAGTTTGTGCAAATCTACTAACTTGTATGTCTTATGGGTTTCACCAGCACTTCTCTAATCTTTTCCCATACTGAAAAAGGTTGGAAATTTACTCCTGACAAGGGCATAAATGAAACGTCTGTCAGGGTTAGGAAAAAAAGTGGTTGGAGAAAAAGTGAACTTATAAACACTCAACAGACTTTCGCATGAGCAAATCTACACATGCATATTTGCTTGTGCTAGAATGCAGATCATAAATATTTTCTAAGAGTGTGATTTTCCTGGCCTACTTCTTTAAATTCTTGTGAACGCGTAAACGCTATAAATTTGCACTAATGCTAGGGCATATACCATGGGTGCACTTTTGTGACTATCATTAAGAATTGGGCCCCTGACTAGGTCTGGAGTTAACCAAGATCTTTTGTTTTTATTACAATTCTATCTATCGATCTATCTAGCGACTGGCTTCTGCTCTTTCACAAGGAGCAGATTGGCACGTAAAGTAGTTAAAATATATTGTTGCTTTTTGCCAGTGACAGTTTCAATGGTGAGGACCTGGCAGCTCCCACAACAATAACATCTTACAAAAACCATGTCAAATCTTGACCCGCATTGACAAAATCAAAAGGATGGCCACAGACCAGTTGGCTTTACCAATGCTTGTTTATTTTCAAGTTTCCCATGATCCTGGTTGCACTGATTTTTCCATTCTGATTTTGTTTTGGAAATACTGGTGTGCATCTACACATTTTAGTAATTGATACTTCAGAGAAATGGTACCTAAGATTTCACAGTATTTTAGCAAAAGTTTTTCTTAGTTGCTTTTGCTGTGAACATTTTCACAGCACGTTTTGAAAGCAAAGGATCATCAGTCTTGCTTTCAAGGTTTTGCAGATCTTTGCATCTAATCAGAGAGCATTCTGCAAGCATTATATGTAGCCTCATATTGTTAGACTTTGCAATTTCGTGCACAAATATTTTTCTTTGCTAGTAATCTTCTTTTTTTTTTTTTATTGAATATTTTACAAAACAGGATACCATGGAATACAGCTTATTGATGTCTTATAAAGGTATCCAGGACTTCGCAGTCCATTGTAATTTCCCCATAATCCAGATGATCTCCAGCTGTAAACATATAGTAAGCAAGGTGATTCTAGAAAGGAAGTCCCAACAAAGGGACCCAACAAGTGCAGAATCAGCACACAACTTTGCAAGGAAAAAAGAAGAAAAACATTTGAGTGTCAAAAGTTGAAAAAGCGTCTCTGAATGCTAGTAGTACACTGGGGAGAAATTTGGTTGTACATAAACAGGAGGAAAGAGCAGTAGAAGAGAGTAGGGGGAAAGGATTTGGTCTTAAGGCAACGCAGACCATCACTCCTTGTAGCGGTTTGCACTATGGCAAGAGAGTGTCCATGTATGCCAACTTATGCAACAAAAGTTCCATGGCCATAACATGCCAAAGGCGCGTAAACAATTGGGCAATATGGGGAGCAAAGGATTTCTTCCAGTGAAGAGCAACGAGTTGCTTGGCAGTGCCAAGCATGTGACTTATAAGGTACCAATCAGTTCGTGTCATTGCTTCTAAGTCAATAGGGCGAATGCAGAGAACTGCTGTATTAAGGGCGGGGAAGCCTACAGCACTTTTAATCAGGCCAAAGATTTAGTTTCAGTACATAATGCGAGAGCATAACCACCATATAGGAAGGTGCTAGATTACAATGCCAGCACAGATCCAAAGTGATGGGGTAGATAGAACAAAGGTATGTTGGTGTATAATACCACCTTGTCATCAGTTTATATGCCGTCTCACATTGGGTATGCTCTTATAGATCTTATGTATGTAGCACCATGATAGTTTCCATTGTTTCTGGGAGATTTCCTCAGTGGTATTGGCCTGCCATTGTGATTGGTATGTGTGTAGTCATACTCGCATTAAATGGTGGAGTACCTGGTAGGTGTTCAATATCAGTCTTCTTGTCCCCTCAAATGTTCTGACTAAATTCTCAAAGGGGGATGGGAGCACCTGATGGCGGAGTTCGTAATATTGTAGTCTGGGCGATTTTGGGATGCGGAAGTCTGTTTTGCATTGCTCGAAGGTCTTAATGGCCTCTCCTTTCGATTTAAATCATCAACTGTGCAACATTCTCTCTCTCCCCAGCTAGGGAATGAAGGAGCCTGCAAGGCCAGTTTAAAATATGGGTTGCAAGCAAGTGTAGAGTTAGGGGAAGGAAAAGTGGTAAGACCCCATTTAAGCGGGATCCTGTCTCAAATCTCGAGGACCATCTTGGTGGTGGCTGCTATGTATGCGCTTTGTGGCCTGTCATGCTTGGGCCCAAAGGGGCCGACAGGCCACCGCTCTGCCCATATGGAACCAATGCTTTTTGCTTTTCCAGACATCCCATTCCAAGATATAGCAAAGATGCGCTACCCAATAATATTCAAGAAGATTGGGGCAAGCTGGTCCCTGAAGTCCCTTGGTTCCTGGGAAGCATCAGTACTACATTTGAGAATCTGGGGCGTTTCCTCCTCAGATAAAGGAGCGTATATCCCGTGGGAGGTGAACCATATCATCCTGCTGAATGGGGGTAGGCAGAGTTTGGACTAGATAAAGGATTTTTGGAAGGATAGACATTTTAACAGCATTAAGCTGGCCCAGCCAGGACATCTTTAGCGACCTCCAACAGCAGAGGTCTTCCAGAACAGACCTCCAATATTCCCACCAGTTGGCTTGTGTCAAGATGTCAAGGAGGAGGTTAAATTAAGCCCTAGATATCGTGTGGATCGCGGGACACATTGGAAGGGAGCAAGAGACTGTAATGCGGGAAGATCTGGCTTGGGGATTCTAAGGTTCAGGGCATGAGATTTGGCCATGTTAATCGTAAAGCCAGAGACCATTCAAAAGCGATTAGGACAGTCACACCAGTGGGGAGTAAAGTAGCGGGGTGGGCGAGGGTGAGCAAGAGGTTATCTGCAAATATGGCAAGTTTATTGGCATGTCCACCGAAGGGAATGCCCGTGATGGCATACGTTTAACGAATGGCGATTGCCAATGGTTCTACAGCGAAGAGCAAAGGTGAAAGTGGGCATCACTGCCTAGTACCACATGCCACATGCCTGATGAATTGGATTTGTGGGTTGGACATTGGCGAGACCCCACCTTGTGCCCTCTCTCATATTGTCTTTGTTTCAGGGCGAGTAAGGATCGTTTCAGCCTTGTTAGTCCGGTGGGCCCTTAGTGGAAGCAGTATTGCAAGTCGGCTTGATTCGGGTCTTCATCTCTGGTCCACTAATTCTTAGTGGGCTTGGTCTGAGATGGATATGTCTGAAATAGTGGTGGTATCTAGATCTCATAGTAGTAAGTGAATAAGGAAGAGATAATCTATGTGGTATTATGAGGTGCGGATGTGAGTAAAAGTAGTAGCCCCGGGTGTCGGGGTGCCTATAGCGCCTTGCATCCTGTAGCTCCAGGTCTGTAAGTTCTTGTTTGAGAGTGGCAGACATCACCCCATTACCCTGAAAAGAAGCAGCACTACGATCAAGGTCTGGTGTCTCAAACCACATTAAAGTCACCCCACACCAAATCCCTCTCCTCGTGTGTCAGCCGGTCTTGTAAAAGGTCTCTGAGATAAGTGTCCTGTGCTTGGTTGGGGGCATGAATGTTCAGGAGGGTGAGAGGGTAGCCTCCTCATTGGAGTGTAAGTTTCAACTAATCGCTGTTGTTGTCCATTACCAGCTTCAGCACCATTGCACATGATTGCAGCTTCAGCCTTTTTAGTTGAGCCATATGCCCAGTGACGGTTCCGGTATTTCAGATGGGGCATGCGGTGGGTGTCCTGACATAAGAGGTGGGTTTCTTGTAGATAAAATCAGGGACCTGCAGAAGGTGATAGCGCCAAACTTGCCGTCTTCTGTTAGGTGCATTCAAGCCCCATGCTTTGAGATGTAATAATTTAGGGCCATATGTACGAACACTTTTTCCCATAGACACAGAATGGGTAAAAACCTTTGCTACATCTGGCCCTTAGTGTGGTGAGTAGTAGCCTTTGTAGGAAAGGGTGGCTGAAGCCAGTATTATGTCGGCAGAGAGGCATGTGTGGGCACTCATGGAGACAAAGCCCATATGTTAAGGGGGTTGCCATGTCCCGGTTGTGGAACAGTGACTTGGTTGGAGGAAGGGGCAGAACCTGGCTAGGGCAGTGGACGAAGAAATAGGCTGGAGTGATAAGTGTCACAGTGTAATGGAGTAGTAATATACCGCTAGTGGAAGGGTGATGAGTAAGAAGTCTGCCCAGAATACGCCAGCCATACCGGATGAATCCATGTCCTAAGGTTTGGATCAAGGTGGAACGTGCAACTTTAGTAGTAGTCCCTTGTACACCCCGACCCCTGCCACCAGTGAGAGCTGAAGTGCAGGTCGGCTCGGATGCACCAGAAAGCAGCAAGCTCAACTACGGCAATGCACTCTACACAGGCTCCAAAAGAAGATGCAAAGAATCTAGAACACCGCTAGACTTATCCTGGACATCCCTCACCGCAGCCACATCTCCAGGTACCTGACAGACCTACCCTGGCTCCTGATCAACAAAAGAATCTCCTTCAGGCTCCTCACACATGCCTACAGGGCCACTCCACAACATCAGACCTGTATACCTCAGCCACCGCCACGCCCACCAGACAACCACGTTCTGCTCACCTGGCCCTTGCCACCATCCCACGGATTCACAAGACCACAGCCATAGGAAGATTCTTCTCCTACCTCGCCGCGAAGACCTGGAACTCTCTTCCTCTTCATCTCCGTAAATCTCCCTCACTGCCTCAATTGAGGTAGGACCTCAAGACCTGGCTCTTCAACTGAACCGGCTATCCAGCATTTCGACTGAGCTGTAGAATCCCCTTCGCCCCCCTAATGCCTTGGGACCCGAACGGGTGATTAGCCGCTCTCTATAATAACACTGGTTGATTAAGTAGAAGAAGGGCCCAAGACATCCTCTACCAGGTGCGCCACCTATTGGAGAGCCAAAAGGGTAAGGTGTGGAGAGGTCCACAGGGAGGGAACAGGTGCCAAGGTCTCTGAGAGTTGGACTGAAGCTCATCCATTCCCCGCAAAGGAAGCAAACACAACAGGGCCAATGTCTGCCTGAGGTGGCCGGTGCCACCATACAATGGGGGCTTCAGTGCTTCCTGTTCCAGTGCGAGATAGGACAAGAATTGGGGGCTGTCTTATGCCATCCATATGCCGAGGGAGATGGAGAGGGGCCTGTTCCCATGTTGGAGAGCTGTTAGATAATGTCCCTCTTGGTTTCACGAAAGGCAAGTTCTTTGCATTGTTTGTCAGAGCGTTGGGATTTCACTGTGGTCCAGATGGGGTGCAATGATTCTCAAGGGGGAGAGCGAAACTGGAATAGACAGCTGTCCTGCACGTCCGCCTTTAATTTGAAAAGCTCGTTTGGCCTTCCTCAGGGAACAGAGGACCCGGCACTTGCCCTTCCATCAGAAGATAAGAGCAAAAGGGTGGCCCCACTGATATCGGATGTTAAGTTCCCACAGCTTGTTGGTGATAGGTCTGAAGTCCCTGCAGCGGTGCAGAGTGGCCAGTAAAGGGTCTTGAAAGAGCTAAACTGTGTGACCCTGGAAAACTAAATCTGCTTTATTCCGTGACGCCTTTAAGATGGACTCCGTTTCGGTAAAAAAGTGAACCCGCTTTAGGATATACCGGGCTAGGCCAGGGCGCCTTAAGATGGGCACCACGCAGTGAGCTCTGTCTAGTGCCTGAACGAGGCATCGTCATCACCATGGATCGCATCTAGCAGCTAGGCAGTGAAAGCCGTTATGTCATTGCCCTCTGCTCCCCTGGAGACTTACCTAATGCAAATATTGTTCTTCCGGCTTTTGTTTTCAAGGTCTTCCTGCTTCATCTACAGTTCAATTTGCTGCTCCTCCAAGACAGTGACTTTATGCCATAATTCTTCTTGGTCTTCTGATCGAACTTCAACAGTATGCTCTAGATTATCCACTCACCCACCTAGTTCGTGGACATCATGCTTAAGATTATGAATACAGGACTTGAATTCATATTTAAGAGATCTGATTTGAGATCTGAGTTCCAGTAAGAAGTTGTCCAGTTGGCTTGAGATTCGGACTGTGGTTTGAGTCTATATGTGTTAAAAGACGGGGAGTCTGAGGAGTCCATGATTGTTGAGGGAGTTTTGTGCCACAGCGAGGAAATCAGGTTGTCCTTAGGCAGCCCACTGGATGTGTCCTTTGTGGACTTGATGTGTGGCATGACAAGGCGCAGGAGGGATTTCAGGAAAGTCACTAGGACACAGCACCATTGGCTTGCTCAGATAGACAATCAATAGTAATCTACAGTGTGGCAAGGAGGCAGCAGCACGAGGTGGCATTCAGTACCCCCATAGGACAGTGATCGGAATTGGTTCCCATAGTTCGGGCCAGGACCGAGATCCAAGTTGCTTGTGACACGTGATGGTCAGAGAAAAAAATATTAAGGCGCAGTCAGTGCAGGCCTTGAGCAAACTGCAGGGGGTAAGGGAAAGTGTGTAGATGGAGAAGACTACAGGGGTAGGGTCACAATATTGATGCACCCCAAACGCTTTGCAGGCCTCCGCTGATCAGCTCCCCACAGTCCCTTATAGTCTCCACTTCAAGATTTGACCCTCAGTGAAAACCCTCTGTCACAAGGCCAGCCAGGAAGCATTGTCTCATAGTTGCCCCAGGGTCACTGTTTATAGCAAGTTGGCAGCAGGAGGGGGGAGAAGGCAGGGAAAAGTCCTGCCACCAAGTCTCAGGGCCTGCTCGCCACCCGTCAGGAATCCAGTCTAACCACTCTCTTTATAATGGCGATTTAGGGACCCAAAACAGTAGCAGATAATCATGTGTAGTTCACTGTGGTGTCTAGACTGTCACCAGTAGGGCATTGCTTGCTCAAAGTTGCTGCTGCGAGGTTCCATGTCGTCCTAAGTGAAGCAGCAGAGCATCAAATGGGACCACGTAAGAAAAAAAGGTGGCTATGTTTTGGGATTCGCACTTACTATGTACAAAATACATGCATTGGGGAAGTAATATTCCAAGATTGCTGGAGAGTACTTTAGGGTGCCATCCTGGTATTGCACCCAACCACCTCAGGTGCAGTTGTACCGATTGGAAATCCAATCAGCACTGGAAGAAAGAATGCTGAGTTACCAAGGCACACCAAGTAATTCCATAAAGTTCATAATGTAGTAAAGTCTATAAAGAATGAACAGAAACCATCTGTGCACTTGAGTAGAATCTGTTTATTCCAGGTATGCCGGTTCCATGGTTAAACAGCCGAGTGATAACCAACGTGTGTTTCGTCATCAAGACTTTTTCAAAACTGTAAGATGAACATATAAAGAAAAAATATATATGAGAGATGGTATGGCGGCAACAGGGAAAATTTCTTTGTTGTAATGTAAACAACCCATACTCCAAAATAGAAGAAAAAGTATTAATAATGTAAAGGTGAGAAAAAAACTCCCAAGAGAGGAAAAATGGTCAACACCAACTGAGGCTCTTCTTATTGTTTCATGCATGTGTATTTAGGGGTGGAAGAGAGGATGCTATGAGTAAGTGTTCACATGCAACCAATGTAAAAATAAAATCAAGTATATTATGTTGGAAACCTTTGTATCCAAAATATTCGTGTGTAACAAACTCATGAATAAAGGTTGAAGAAAAGTGATGTTAGTCACAGGACAAAAAATATCCATCCCAAAAGAGTTAGTGTCCCACCCATCCTCACACAGCAAAAAATGTGCACAGTCAAAAATTATAACTAGAGCATAAAGACAAATGAGAATCCAGAACATACCAGAAATCAAAAGTAGTAGTGTTCAAAGAATTTGGCAATATTTACTACTGTTATTGAAGTGTACTGTGACAGGCTGTGAGTCCAAGACCGAAGATATATTAGACATCCGTCGCCAGTAAGGCCATGATAAGCCAATAGGTGGGATAGATAAACAAGACAATGTATAAAAAAACATTCCTATTGCAGCCCATGTAAGCAACGCAAATCAAGAGCCTGGAATTGTGCAAAATACTGGGTGGAATATGAAAACAAACCATTATTAAATGAGGTGACATAGCTGTGACGGCATCGATAACAAGCAGGTTATTATGAAAAGTAAAGAGACGAATATAAGCCATCGGTAAGATATATGGCAATTAAGAAACCTAAAGAAAAATGAGAAAGAGACTTGTCTGTGAGCATATGATCGTGTATGGCACTCGGTATGCTTACTAACAATAACCAATTCTAAGTGCCACTAGCAGTCAAAATTACAGGCATGACCACAAGACGAGGGCAGACAATAAAGAAGAGAACTATACATCATTACACCAAAAATCACAAAATAACATGGAAAAGAAATTTGTATACTATATATGAAAAATGGGGCATGAAGCAGGCACAGGATAGTCCGTGGTTATATCTAAAAACGAGATGACGAAAGGTTGTTAAGGGTACGTATAGGTTACAGCAAACTATAAGATGAAAAACAGAGCAAGATCAACACTTAATGTGGTGAGTTAGTTAAACGGGACATGAAACTGAACCACGTCTGGTTTATGAAGCCCTTGTCAGGTTGCCAGGGCAGGGAGGGGAGGTGTTTGCGGGCTCCCTTGCGCCCTTAAATGGCTTGGTGTAGTTTCCTCAAGGGGTCTCTGTGCTGGTCAAGAGACCGATGACTCTGGCCTCGGCAATGCCCCCTGCTGCAGGCCGCCCCCACTGACAGAACGCTGCACATGGGCTCTGCTCTAACGAACCGTGGTGCCCTCTACCCAGAAGATGACAGCCCTGCAGCTACAGGCCGTGGCTGTGGGGTTGAGGCGGGATCTGCAGGCACTCCAGGGCAGTTACAAGCGAAGTCAGCCATGGCTCTCTCACCGACAGGGTCTCCCTCCTCTTGGGCTATCACAAGGGGTTCTGGACCATGCAATCTACTATCTTCGTGCGAAACGCAGGAGGCAGCCTTGCGACATGGCGGCTCCGACCTGACAAGGCCCGACAAAGGGACTTCAAGGCTATCGCCGGGACTTCGCTTGCAGGACAAAAGCTCTTCCCCCTGGGTGCACGGGGGAGCCACTAATGCACCCTTACAGTTGGAGCTACATTGCCATCCCGGTGCTGGAAGGCCAACAGGGTCCCGGAGGACAGACAAGACATGTCTCACTCTAATACTTGCTAGGCCAAGCCCTTCCATGCACACGTTTTTACACTGGAACCACTGCCAGTAGTGCAGTCCGAGCTTGCAACATTTCCTTGGATTGGTCTCCCTAATAAGAAAGGCTTTGCATTACTAATCCATAAATACAAGCTCGAACAGCATTACCATCTGGACATGAATATTACCTTAACTGTAAACAATGCTATTCCTTGATCCATAATGTGGTACTGTAAACTAGCAGCCAAAGGGCTTGTGCTGCAGGGAGTTTAGCCTACGTTTCCCAGGGACAAAATAAACAGGAAAACTTGTTGTCCTTGACCCCCAAACAATATTTCCCAAAAGTTAGGCTATAGGAATTCTACACCCCAGCAATATTTATTTGGCTAGTTCTACACTTTCCACACAACATATCCAAGATTGAAACACTATAGGTCATGGGACACACACACTTCAATTTCAAAGTGAGTGTGATAGAATGAATAAGTGTGGGGTTAGTCTGAGGTCACCAAGAATTCTAAGTATCTTCAGGGATAAAAGTCGGACACTTTATTGTAACTAAATTTTAAATACTTTTACTAATTTCTCTGTGTAAAGGGAATATGCTTTTACCTGATAGCGGAGAGCTGATGGTGACATCTGGAGTTAGATTTCACTCCTTATTGCAGCAGCCTTAGGGTAGTATATGGACAGATGCAATGCCAATGTGCTACTGAGAGGCCTCTGCAGTGCCTCACTTACGTGGTAGGGGTGGTCACTGGTCACTCTGACTTACTGCAATGTTGCCTGCTTCAAATCGTACCTCCGAACTATGAGATGTGATGTCAGTCTGTGAGGGTTGGTTGCCTGCTGTGGGAGTGCAAAGCACAGGGCCAGCCTGGAGCTGCACACCCTTCTACTTTAAAGGGGACTGGCTAGACTGTGAGGCACAGGTGCACCAGCTGCAGTGGGTGGAGTAGGATACAGGACTCTGGGAGATGGCACAGTAGGTTAGCGGGTGCACAGGCAGAGAAGCCTGTGTGCTCGTGGCTAGAGCACCCAATTTGAGAAATTTGGCCAATGGGCGGTGGTGCTGGGGGTTCCAGCAGGACAGATCCTCTTAGTTCAGCACTGAGAGCTGTCTCTCTTGGAGTACAAGTCATATATTGATGTAGTGACTGATGAGTATCCGGCCTTGTGACTAAAGTAGTTTAGGTTAGAAAAATAAACAGAAAAATAATTAAAAGGATTACACCTACTTTGGCAGTGAGTTGCATGTGGAAGTGTGAAACCAGAGAAAGTGGTCCAGTCTCCAAGAGCAACTGCAGGCGCTGGGCACCTGCAAACACTAGCACCAAATAAACAGTCATGCTCCCTATTAGCTCTCTGACAGATCTGCAAGTAAAACATGTATGCCATCTGCATGGATACAGTTGCATGTTCCTGTGCTCTGATTTTGTCTCAGTGGGTAGATGAATGCTGGCACCTCTTTCACGTTGCAAAGTTTTGATGTACTGGGATATGTTAGTTCTAAGCCCCAACCACTAGAGGGTCACCCAATAATAATGCAATTTCAGTAGGCAGTCTTGGATCTTTTATTTCAGGTGCTTTATTGCGTAACATGGCACAGTTGCGTCTAATAGTGCCACTACATAGCCATGATGTAAAGTGAGGAATGTCGAAGGTAAGAGGTGGAAGGGTGATTCTAGTTCATTGATCTAAAAGGTGTTATGTAGCAGCAGGGATATTGCACCATTGAGTACCATGTTACCAAATAGGTTGTGCTCAATAATGCTGTCCTTAATTTCCTTTATTCTCCTTCTGTAGTAATAGGGCAGACCTGCTAGCCCTCATTTTCCTTCATGCGGCTTCTTCGGAGAAGGAATAGGTAGACACTTACAGTATGGGAATGGGTAATAAGTGCCCATTGTGGTAGTTTTGGTCCAAGTGGGGGAGTGGAGACCAGTGCCCAGCCAATCATAAATAGCCCCCATCATCAGAGCAACATAAAGAGGCAGTAGAGTTCGTACCACTGAAGATAACACTACACAGATAGAAATGGAGGCTCTTTTGGGGAAAAAAGCTTTATTCCACAAGAAGTAGCCTCTGTGGGAAGGTATAGGTGACACCTCTCCTAAAACAAAAAGGTGAACCATTGGGAAATCTATCATGGTTCTTTCTTTATGCGTATATGTGGTACATACCTGAGGGAGTGGGTATGGGGCACATGCTGAAGGAGGTAGAATGATAGTGCTATGCAGATTTCCTGCTTGTGGAACTGGAGAGAAAACATATTTGCATATTTAGGCCTGGAATATTGTAGGAGATCTGATCTGAAGTAACTGTTCTAAACTGGTTTAAAAACCTAAGCTATCTTATTGCTTTTGTGTTGCAAATCCCTTGGCATGTAGTAGTACTGAGACTTGGATATAATTACCTTTTGGAAATACTAACAAATTGCAGAGGAGTCGTCCTTGGCTGCTACATTAGTCTCAAAATTTACAATGGTTAATCCTCCATTAGGGACTAAATAGCTGGGGGACGAGGCGTGGCTAATGCCTTTGCAAAGTGTCAACCTGAAGTGGTCTCTCCTCACACTCTGTATCTGTAAGAATGCATTACTGTCTGGATTCAGCATGCTTTATATGGACTAGACTACAAGACAGCCCCTGTTTCTAGGCTTAACTCTTGAACATTAGAACGGAGTCAAGATGCACTCCGACAACAAGAAAGTAGTAAATGGTGCAGAGACGATGGCTGGGTTTCTATCAAAATAGCCGCAGCCAGCAATGGAATGCTCAGGCTTCTAACTTCACACCATCCTCCATCGTACAATTGATAAGCCAGCCTCATGCCACTCACACAAGGAGCCCACGTATAACACTGTGACCTGTAGAAGGGAAATAATAATCTGCTACAACGCAACTTTTGCATGCTGTACACCACACTGCCTCCCATAGTGCACAGAACCCACCCCATGCCCCCATTTGCTGAAGACATTAAGGAAAGATTAATTCAAGTCAAAGACATCAGTGTGACCACTACAGGCATGCACCATAATTTAGCTGACATACTTGCGGGGGCTTAAATAGAAGGAAGCCAACATGGAACTTGCTGCTCACTGTAGCAATAGGCTTTAAACTACATTTTTTCTATTGCTTACTGTGCAGTCTCATCTACTTCATGTAGACCACTTTGAGTGATCTATTGCTGAACCCAGATACACCCATCAACCATCCTCACAAGCAATTCTGCTCGTATTATAGTACGGATTGAGAAGATAAGTGTGGATTGTGAAGATAGGGAGGCAATCATGCACAGTTGTGCTTTGACATACACATCAAGACCACATTCCATCATGGCCTCATTTTCCAGTGCATTGATACTAGGCCACCAAATTGATGCCCTCTGTTCTTACATAGGTTACACATCAAGCGTACATGGGCTTTTGTACCCTTATTACAGGCACTCATTGGCAGTAAGCCACATTCGAACGCATCAAAAAGGTACAACACACTTTGAATCAACCACATCGAAGCAATAATCATTGGCTTGCAACTAAAGTACATTACCAAGGCAACCTCACACATAAAAACACAAATCTTCAATCTCTACCTGGAGAAACAGGCACATTTTCTTTTACCATGACAGACCAGATAGAAAAAAAGGACAAGAACATTAAGCAATCTAAATCGGAACTATCCATTCCGGGTTCGCTGATAGTACTTAAAACTGACCTAAATGCCAAGATGGACCGGATTCTACAATGGCTTACTACTGTACACAAACTGGCTCAAGGACCAAAATCAAGCACAGATATTAGACAAACAGAGGTTAAGGGCATAAGGAAAGACAAATGGAAGCCCAATACTTGACTTTGGGAATCACTTTCAGAAAGGTTTTTTTATATTGGAAGATCACTAAGAATTTTATCGGGAAAACCCTCACCAGAATGAGTCAGACAGGAACTAACCAAGGCCACAAATTTTCAGAATACTATGAAAGAAACGTCAGAGGAAATTTTGAACCATGTGAAAAAAAGCTTAGGGCATTCTGTGCAATAGTACCGTAGTTAGCCTTGCCCAAGAATGTGCAAAACAGTCACACGTAATAAAGTTTTCAACTCGTTGAGGATAAACCTGAAGGGTCTATTCATTCAGTTTTCCTCTTCAGATAAAAAAAAAAATGTTTTCAGGGAGAAACTCATGATCTTGAAAAAAATCTGACCTCCAAGCATTCATCTCGAATACATTCCAATTGGGTATGGACCTCTAGAATAGATAAGCCCTTTCTTTAGTCAAGAAATGGCAATAAGTTGTCATATGTGCTGTAATTCTCCTTTCCCTCCCCCCCAACATAATTTAGTTGCCATTTTGAATAAAGGCTTGCTATTTTGACCTGTAGGACACTGTGACTATGTCAAGAATTGCTGTAATGCTAAGTGATCTATGTTATAACTAGGCTAGGTGCATCCACAGAAACCCCATATGGGTTGAGTGATGTGAAGTGTGAAATTGTGATATTTAAACAATCTTGACTAGATTATGTTGTGTGTATTACTATTGCATTGTATTGTTTAGTCTTTGATACCTAGTGTTTTGCATTTTCAGCTTCCACAGATATAAGGATGCTAGTTTATTTTGAGAAATTAACTGCATTATTAAGTAATAAAAAAATCACACTCTGATCAGCTTTTTAGTAATATAAAGCTCATCTGTTTTATCGTTTGCTGTTCATGAAAACCAAGTTATAACCTTTTGGTAATCCTGTGAGTATTGACTATTTTTGAAGATGGTTGGTGCAGGGGAATGCTTGTGGTGCTCTACGCTCACATGAAGGTTGAGTTAAGAGTTCTTCTCCTTTCACTGGGGGGTGAGGTTAGAGTTCTTCCTGGAGTATTTTTTTTCACTATTTTCTCTCTCCTTCCTATTCCTATTTCATAACTTCCTCCCACCTTTTCTGCCAGTGGAGAGCCGTCACCAGTTCACCGAGTAAATATCCAAATTTCTCCAAATTACCCTGTCACCTTTCTTAGGATGGAAATCACTTATGAAAAACATGCAGTGCTAAACAATCTTATCATAAGCTTCTTCTATACAGACTTCACAAATACCAAACCATTACCACCCATGAAGTATATAACTCTGACCATCCGCAGTACATGTAGTATGTACAATTCATCAAAGTGTGTATTCTCCAGCTTAAATGAATGATCAGGTTTTTAAGTGTTTCTGCCCTCAATATGGAAGATCCTAAACCATCCAGTTAAGACGAAAAAGACAGACTGCTTTTACAAGCTAAAAGGTGATGCAATCCTACTGCAAGAGACTAGAATTGCTCTCGGAATTAATAACATTTAACTATACATGGTTAGAAGATTGCTTAGTCCCATCATGCCAAATGAAAAACTATCATAACTCTTATTCCCGAAAAACAAACATTACAGTTATTTCTCTCGTACAAGATGATGATTAATAATACGATCTAAAAAAGATAACACTGAATACTATATCATTAATATTTATGCTCCCAATAACCACTTACTAGAACTTGGATTCTCCCTAAATAAGGTCCTTTCTAGAATGCAGGTACTACCGTTTGGGCTGGCTTCAACTTAATGATGGATGGCATCTTTGACAGAATTTCAAATGCTAAATTTAGAACAAATAAAACTCACCCATAGATGCTACAGCTCTGCAGATCCCATGTTTTGATTGATGTGTGGCACCTTCACAATCTGCCAGGGAGGGACTACACATTCTGACCCTGACCCCAACTCTTTCTTGAGGATCGACTATCCTTTAATAGACAGACAACCATAAACTATACCTCCAACCCAAAATATGAACCCATAGAAGTTTCAGCCCACACCTGTAATGGATATTAAACTAGAAGAGTCTTCCTCATAATCCAGAACAACAGAGAGTGAATGATATTCTTATAGATGAAGTTGAGCTTCAAGAAAATAGTACAGGGCAGCGACCACTTCGTATGGGAAAATAAGTGACAAGATCTCACCTGAAATGCTGTGGAACAAAAAAAAGGTTTCTGTCTGAGGCATCAAGATAAACATAATGGCAGCAAAAAAGATAAAAGAAATGAAACTGTAGAATATACAATTGAGAACCTAGACTTAAAATCAAGACAACAAAATGAAACTTTGATGCTTCTAGAATTAAAAATCCTTAAATATGAATATAACTATCCTGAGTGAGAAAACGCATACATAGGTATCAATTAAAAAAGCAAAGAACGAAAAATAAATTCAAGTTCAACACAGTGGGACATGCACTTATTCGTTATTAAACATCTAATGGTTAATGCGATGACTACTGGTAGCTATGTGTGTGAGACTAGAGAGCCATGTAATTGACTCTTGGTTGGTGCGGTGGGAAAGAGCGACTTGTGTATTTTCATGCTGTGAGATCCCAGCCTGTGACAGAGTGCCCTTCGAATATGCAAGTCATTATTTTAAACTTGCATTACAAGCAGTATAATGTAGGCTGCCAAAAAATGTGCAAAAAAGATAAGCATGCACTCCACAGCTCAGCTGGTAACATCTTTACAGTACTTCTCAAAAAGAATAAGTCTTTGTCATCAACAAGCTACAAGTGACTCCATCAAATGCATACATTTACACTTCTTTCAGGCAGCAGGTACCTTGGCAAGAATGTGTTTCTTATTTAGTTGTTTTGTTTCTTCCCTGGGCTTCACAGGACATGAAACTCCCTCTTTTCCATTTCAGCTGCGGAATTTCAGCAGTCAGTCTTCATGCAATTGTCTTGTCTTTTTACAAGAAGTAGAGAAACTGTTTTTGTTCAAATAAAAAGGTATAGGCCCGTCATGCCCCATGAATCCCACCCACTTCGGCCTTCCATCCAAACCCACATGGCTCCCAATCGAAAACAATTTATTACACATCTGGATATTTTATTAGACTTACGGCTTCAGGTGAAACCAGTGTGGGTTTTTAGTTGTCCCTTCTGGAGGGGGTCTCTCCTGGCAGTTGGGGACAGACTGATCCCATGTGGAGCAGGATCAATACTTATTTGCATAAGACAGGCCTTTGTCTACAGTGGCATGGTAGACAAAAAACAATTGACTGGAATGCTGCACTGAGCGATTCCCAGTAGCTGAGATTAATTCAACATTTCATCAATTATATCGTTGTTAGAGTTGAGGCCTCAAGTGCAGCCGGTATGCTCAGATGTGGGTCTCTCGATCACTGTGCCGTAGGACTCAAGCTACACCATACCGACAAGCCCCAAGCAGGGTGAAACTGGTTTGGGGTAGTTTGTGCTCCATTCTGGAGGGTGTCTCTCCTGACAGTAGTAGAGTAGGTACTGATTAGCATAAGGAACAACTGATTGAATGCAGCCCTCAGTGATTGCCAATGTCTGGGATTAATTCAAACATTCCAACCATCCTTGTTATTGTTGCACGTCAAACCTGGCCGCTCTCTGGTACAACAAATGTATCAAGATAGAGGGTTAATCTTTACATCGAGAAACTGGGACTCCAAAGGCATTAACCTTATGAGGGTCTTAGGCCTCAGTAATGATTCAAAATCCTTTTACGATTTGCAAAAACAATATGAAAATACCTAATTTTATAAATTTTGCAAACTGAAAATTGCCCTCAAGAAAATGGGGAGCCGTTATAACCCAGGTCCTTCCTGCTTTATGGAGGAAACTAGCAAAGACCGTCACGCAGCATTGAAGGTCTACAAAATGCTTGCCCTTGAGATTCGAAACACCGATAACCAAATAGAATACATGCCCTGAAGAACATGCTGGACATCCCATATTGAATGCAGTGTGGCAGAATATGTGGAGCTCCCCATTCATGGCCAAAATTACCCTTCTTTTGCACAGACAAGATTATGGGCAGTTCATCATGTGTTTTGGACCCCTTACAAGTTGTATAAATTAGGGCTCCTTGATTCCAAGGTTTGCTTGTACTGTTAAGAAGAAAAAGGTGCTCTACAACACATGCTATTCTACTGCAAATATGCCAACTCTATGTCAGAAAACTTTTAACATCCAGATACTTCTAGACTTCCCCACAGTCTCTTCAGGTACCTTTGTGTGCAACCCTACCCCTCTCCTTAATCAGACAGAGCTCCTCTTGTTTGATCTGCCCTTATCACTTGGAATGAAATTAAGTTTTACAGAATGGAAACTCTCTCCATACTTATCCTTCCGTCCATGGTGGGCCTAGCTGTGTTTGATCAGAAGCGCATATATAACATGCTTCATTTAATCTCTCGTTCAACTATGCTCACCAAGGAAATTATGGGATACTGTTGCTGTATGTCTAAAGAAAACCAAACCACCCTAAATTCATGGTAGAAAGTCATCCCTTGTTTTAAGAACAGTATATCTAGATTTCGATTGTACTATACATACATGTAATAATAAAGGGGTAATTGGTCTTGATCAGTTAACCTGACCTGGTTTGCATGCCATTTCCACCCTCTACACCCCACTTTCCTACCACCCCCACCCATCTCAATTCATTTTGGGCAACTGCCACCTTTCCAGCTTTTTCTGTCTCTATCGCTTAGGTTAACATTTTCTTATTTCCAGGAATGAAATGTGTATTGCTTTTGCCTGAACTAAGGAGGAAACCGTGCCAAACAATGCAGCATTCTTAGTCTGAGTAATGAATTTATTAAGGCACTTCCCAGACATCAAATAAAAACACACAAATATATGAAAATAAGCATTTAACTCAAATGAAGTAAAACGTGAAGATACAAGAATAATCATAGCAGTTAAACAATCACAGCATCAACAGTGGGGAAAAAATTATAATAATTATATATATATATATCTCCAAAAGTTTAAATGCATCACCATGGGGGTTAAATCCATCATCCTCGCCAGCACAGCTGACTGGGGAACCCTCAAAAGGCCAAGGCAGGAGACCACATTGGATCAAAATATCCCAGGCAGCGCATCTGCTCCACAGGTGAGTTCCTGTGTTAGGGCCAAGTCTCCCTGTCTTTTATATCTTAAACAAGCTAGTAGAGCATTCTAGAACATTCTCCTCTCTGTTATTAAATCAAACGCTGGCTGTACTTGGTCTGTGTCGAGAACACACAATACAACAGGCCTGGCCCCAGTGCACATTCTGGAGACAAAGCTGTACCTTCCTCTGATGAAAACATGCTCAGCCTTGTACACTCGGATCTCGTCCACATCCCCCATAATTTGTTCCAGCACGGTATGACCCTGGGTAAAGCAAAAACACATATGTTGTGAAACACAAGCTTTGTGTGGAAAAATCCTGTGCTGCCGTGACTGCAACTGAAGTAGGGCGCAAACTAGAGTCCTTGGTCAAGATGGAGCTGGTGGTTAAATACACATAGCATTACTCTCCATTCTTTGAGCAGTGACTCTCATAACATACTGGTCTGAAAGTAACCCTTTGTGGTCTAAACATCAGTAGATTAGGTATGCATTGTACACAGCAACATGGCATTATTTTGATACAAATTAATATACGTATTCTGCTTAAAATAGAACAAAGCTGACCAAAATCAGGCAGCCAGTTAAATACCCAGTCCCACCACCCTTTGTCTATAGCTTTCCCCACCCACTTCACCAGTTTATGTGAGGCTCCAATGTGAGACTGGTTAGATTTCGGATGATCTGATCAGTTAAAACAGCACATTCCTTCAAATTCTGAGCAACCATGGTCATGTTTTCAAAGCAAGTAGTCAATAACTGCCCTGTTTTGCAAAGCAGCTTTTCAAGTACCTTGTATATCTAGTAATAGGTCTGCCCAAGCAATAGATGTGTTATTAATATTCTTAACCATCGAACATGCTAGTTTGTTAATAACTCGAATATTACAGTTAACAGCTAATCCTGGAATTCTTACCATAGAAAGACCCAAGCTTACATATTTAGACCCAGATAATAATTGAACTCCAGAGACCCAGTCTTCACTTTTTCCCTTATTTTTTGAGGATGTAATACTGCGTTTAATGGAAACATCGTGAGTCATAACTGCGTGACTTTCTTCCACCGCCCCATCAGCATTGGCGTTGTTTAATATTTTCAAAAGAATGCTGGCGGGAGTTGGGATGGCAACTAAACATGTGACAATGACATAAACAGTGCTTATTATATATGTCATGCATAAGTGTCGATAGGCCGTGTCGGTTGATTACTTCAGAGCTGGGGGCTTTCAGTCCCTCCCGACCCCACTCAGTCATGTTCGAACACAGTCCACCAACTTCAGTCAGCACAAAGGCACCTCGTAGTATGATCTGTAAAAAAGACAAGTATGATCATTCTCACAAATAACATTTATCAGCTGGTACATATTCCCATTTTTCTTGTCCCGAGAATGTTGTCTTTGCTCTTTACTATGATTTCTGCTGGTTCAGGGGGACGATTTGGGGATTCTATCCACACCTTAGCACTGGGATTTTTGTCAGTCGAGTTTAGCCAACCTCCCCATGCACTGTAAGAAGGGCTGGGGCAACCCTTTGTGATTACACCTCCATACACAGGAAAAATCACAATTTGAGCAATTTGGTCTCCAGTTTGTATTATCAAATCAGTGTCTCCACTATTCAACAAAATAGCTTTGTTTCTCCTTGGTAGTCTGCATTGGTTACTCTCTCCCCCCCCCATACCTGAATACCCGTGAATGCCAGCCCAGATCGAGGAGCAATCATTCTGAAATGCTCCGGAGGAATTTGTATCCCAACACCTGTTTCAATGAGCATTATGTCTCATGGTTTCAGTCTGTACATGTTCAAAGAATGCAAATCAAGACATGTAGTTTCTGGTGTTTCTCGGTAAGGAGCTAAAGCTCCTGTTTTTGTCTCCCAGTACATAATAGTATTAGTCACTGCATAATTTGCATCAAAGGAGTCTCTGTGATTGTTAAAGGTTTATCCTTTAGTGATAGTTAGGCTTCATTCAAATGATCTCTCCAAATTCTCAGAGTACCATCGGCCAACTTGCATAACTGGGCTTTTAGCAAGCCATTCATTCTCTCAATCAATCCTGCAGCTTGTGGATAATATGGAATATGATAAATCCACTCTATATTCTGTTGTGAACAGTAGTCTTGCACCACCTTACCTTTAAAATGTGACCCGTTGTCACTCTGAATCTGTAGTGGAACTCGGTAGTACAAAATCAAAAGTCTAGTGTCTTAATTGTATTGAACTGAGTAGCACATTTATATGGAAACACGATTAAATAGCCAGAATAAGTATCCACCACCATGCTGGCGTATTGACACCAGTAACTATTTGGTAGTGGCCCCATGCAATCAATCTACCATATCTGGCCTGGCAACTTTGCTCTCCCCAACTGACATCTGACAGTCTGTGGAATAGATATCTGTTGCGTGTGTTGACAAATAGGACATTGCATAATGATTGTCTTGATCATATCCATGGTAATGTGCATCTCTCTAATCTCTGCCCACCTGTTAGTGGCCTTCTCTCCCAGGTGTCCACATTTTTAATGAGCCCATTTAGCCATCCCCACCAAGTCAGAATCCTGTGTCGCCACTTCTGCCTCAGATTTTGGCTCTGTCGTCTGCAACGGAATTAAACCATCGTTCTAGTGAGTCAGTGGGACAGTGGGCATCTACAATGATATACAGTGACGGTATTTTGCGCTAGCATTTCCCAAATTTCCTGCCACAACTCTTTCCCACACAACTCCTAGGAATGTATTTGCCAGTTGTGTGCATGCCACGTGGGAAGCCAGGTGGCCAACCCATTGGCAGTAGACCACAAATCAGTATAAATGTGACATTTTCCAGGTAATTCTTGCTTTAAGGCTGGATACACAGCTTATAATTCTGCATATTGACTACTCTTCGCTTCTCCCGTAGTTGAAAGCAGCTGCTTCTAGATTACAGGATTATATGACACTGCCTTCCAATGTCTCTTGGCCTCCACATACTGTGCTAACCCATCAGTGAACCATACATGCTTTCTATCCTCAAGGGACAAGGACTCAAATGGCTCACCCCACCTCAATGTTGACTCTTACCTCTGGCACCTCCTGTAACACCTCTTCATTCGGCATGGGGGCCTGTGCCACGTTTCATGCAGGGCCGCGTTTCCTGCTGGTCCAACTCTGGCCTTGTCCTGTATGTACCATTTCCACTTAATGATTCTTGCTTCCTGTGCATGTCCTATTCAGTGAGTTTTGGGTGATCTCATCACCCACTGAATTATCTGGATTTCGGGTTTCCGAATCACATTATACCCTATTGTCATTTGCTCGGAATCCACTAGAGCCCAATAACATACCAGTAACTGCTTTTCAAAGGGAGTGTACCGCTCTCCAGTATCTGGTAACGTTTTGGTCCACAAACCTAGGGGCACCTTTTTTCTTCCTTGTTTTTGCCACGTACTTCAATTTGCATATTGTACCTCAACTGTCGCATGTAATTCAGTGCCTCCCCCCTTTATTGGCCACAAGTCCATGTTGAATCTCCTCCTTTGCCAATTCAAGCTCACACTGCTGCTCCTCTCCCCATTCAAACTTATGTTTCTTTCGAGTCACCTTGCACAGAGGGGACAAAATCTAATTTAAGTGAGGTTTATGCTGTCTCCAGAAGCCAAACAATCCAATGAATCACTGAGTTTGATGCTTATTATGGGGTGTGGCAAATTCTAGTATATTTTGTCATACCTGCGTCAGCACCTCCCTTTGTCCCCGATTCCACTGAATTCCTAGAAACTTTACATTTTGAGAGGGTCCTTGCATCTTGTCTGGATTTATTATCCACCCTCTGCTTTGCAAGTGTTCCACAACTCTGTCCAGCTGAGTCTGCACCTGTTCTTGTGTTTCTCCCTGAACCATCACTTCATCAATGTTATGGGACAGCTACATCCCTGGAATGACAGGTACTTCATCCAGTTGTTCTGCCACCAGCTGGTGACAGATGGTGTGGTTGTGTGCATGGCTAATTTTAACGGCTTAAATTGTCTCCCATCCCACGAGAAACTGAATTGTTCTTGATAGTCACTGGCCAATGGTATGGAAAAGAAAGCATGGGCAATATCAATGGTTGCTTACCAGGTCCCTTTATGTCTTTGTATCCTTTCAATCAAAGTGATGGTGTTGGGGACCTCGGCAGTCAAAGGGGGGGTATATTTGTTTAATTCTCTATAATCAATGGTCGTTCTACAGCTCCCATCCACTTTCACAGGGCCACATAGGATGATTGCACGTAGTGGTAACTGTGGCCACCACCCCTACTTTTACTAAAACATGTATGGTCTTGCTTATCTCCTCATACCCTCCCGGGATTCGGTACTGCTTCAAATGAACCACCTTGATGGCTGGGGGCACCTTCACGGGGGGTATCTTCAAATGACCCACCCTCACTCCTGCTGCTGAAATGTATTTCTTTGACCCAGATTGAAAACAGCCATCCCTCAAATATAAAGTCATTCCCTTCAGTATATCAAGTCCAAGAATATATTCAAAGAGGGGCACTATCAAGACAGTGTATTCCCTTTTTGGTGTGCTCCCTATTTTCATTTGAACCTGTGTTTGCACAGCAGGAGTTTTCTTTCCATGCAACCCTGTGATAGTGTAATCCTGACCTGTGAACCTTTTTGGATTTCCATATATCAAAGAGGCCTCCGCGCCAGTGTCCACCAGGGCCCTGACCTTCTGGACATTTCTATTTTTCCAGTACATTTCCAAATCAGCATGGGGGTCCATTATCATTATGCATCCATTCCTGAATCGGAGTTTGCCCTTTTTCCTAATCTGACATAAATCAGTTGACTTTTGCCTAGGTCAAATCTGGATAAATGCTCTCATGCCTCCAAGAAGATTCCTCTCCTTCCCTACTTTCCTCAGTCAACCAATTAGTGTGCAGGTCTTCCCCCTCCTTCACCCTTGGGAAAGCATTTTTATCCCTTTCCTTTTCTTCATCCTGCCTCGCTGGCTTGCCTGGACGTACTGGTTTATTAACCTGCTTATTCACCTTCCTGCTCCCCTCTTTTCTGTCCAACCCTCACTTATGATACATCTCCCACATACTCTTGGTATCTATCCTATCTATTGTTTTTTTTGGACACCATCCTTCAACAATGCCATAAACACATCTCTTCTAGATACTCTGTCATTATATGTGAGCCCTTCAGTCCGATAGGCTCTCTCAGGTTTCATCCATTCTCCCAGCTCTCCCAACTCACAGACAGCCTCCAGTATATCCTTTAAGGGGTCACCTGCCTTATTGATTAATAGGGTCAGTTAGAAATGGGGTCTCTGGCTGTCAGTCAGTTTGCACTCTGTCTAAGCAGGGACCCTCACTCTAGTCAAGGTAAGGGAGTTACACTCTTAAGACAACCCCTGCTCACCCCCTTGGTAGCTTGGCACAAACAGTCAGGCTTATCTCCGAGACAATGTGTAAAGTATTTGTACCAACACACAGAGTAACACAGTGAAAACACTACAAAATGGACACAACACCAGTTTAGAAAAACAGAAAATATTTATCTGAGTAAAATAAGATCAATACGTCAAAAATCCAACATACACTAGCAAAGTTAGACATTTTTAAAGATTAAACTTCAATATAGCGCTTAAAAACACATATGCTGCAGTTTGTTGATATGTTACGGCATCATGACAGTCGTTCCCAACAGTCCAATGCCAATGGCGCCACTTACTGAGTCGCACAGACCCCCAGGTACAGTACCTAGTGAAAATGAGGAAACAAGCTGGTGCACGGGGATCAAGGCACTGCTGGATCTGGTGCTGCAGAGCAAAGGAGCGGAGGTATCGGTGCAAGGCGTTGGGTCCTTGCTGCAGAGCTGTGGAAGTGAGGCAGCGTTGGTACAAACCGTCGGATCCTCGCACTTCTGGCGGGGTCGATATCTGGTTGTCACGATGTGGTGTGGCGACCTCACGGGGTTGCGGTCACGTCACAAGTCTGCAGGTGCTGCAGTGGAGTCGGGTGTCACGGACATTGGTGACCCGGCACTTCGGAACTCAGAGTCATGGACTTCAGCGAGGCTGCGGCGGAGTCAGGCCTGCGGGGACAGGTCTTCGCATTCCAGTTGGGACCATGGCTTCAGTTGCAGGCTGCTTTACAGGATCCAGCAGCAGTGTCAGTCCGGCATTGTCCAAAGTCTTTGCACTTCATTTTTCTTGGTTTTTAAACAGCTTGTCCTTTCAAGGGTCCAGGGACTAGATTAGGCACCACTTGGCAGGTTAGGAGTCTCAGCAAGATGTGCTGGTAGAGGAAGTCTTTGATGGCTATGAGACTTCAGAACAGGGGGCAAGCTCAGTCCAAGTCCTTGGAGAATCTTTTCAAGCAGGATACACAGCAAAGTGCAGTCTTTGCCCTCTCTAAGGCAGAAGTAGCAACTGCAGGTCAACCCAGCAAAGCACACACGGCAAAGGTGCAGTGTTCCTCCTCCAGGACTTCAGATCTTCTCCTTGCCAGAGGTTCCTCTAAAAGACTGGGGTTTTGGGTCCACTACGTATACCCCTTTCTTCCTTTGAAGTAGGCAAACTTCAAAGGAAGGTCTCAGTTATTGACAAGATCTTGCCTTGCCCAGGCCTGGCCCCAGACACACACAGGGGGTTGGAGACTGCATTATGTGAGGACAGGCACAGCCCATTCAGGTGTAAGTGTCAGCTCCTACCTCCCCACTCTAGCCCAGGAGACTCACCGGGATATGCAGGCTACACCCCAGCTCCCTTTGTGTCATGGTTTAGAGGGACTTCACACCAGCCCAAGTGTCAGTCTGACCCAGACGTGGAGAACACAAGCAGGCAGAGGCATAAAATGGTGTAAGCAAGAAAATACCCACTTTCTAAAAGTGGCATTTTCAAACTGACAATCTAAAAAACAACTGTACCAAAAGATGTATTATTACATTTTGAGTTTAGAGACCCTAAACTCCACATCTCTATCTGCTCGTAACGGGAAACTGCACTTAAAAGATATTTACAGATGGTCCCCATGTTACCCTGTGAAAGGGATAGGGGTTGCAACAGTGAAAAACTAATTTGGCAATATTTCACTGTCAGGACATGTAAAACACACAGCTGCATGTCCTACTTTTAACGTACACTGCACCCTGCCATGTACCAAAAGGGCAGGGTACCCACTTGCCAGGTCGAATTGGCAGTTTAAAACTGCACACAAAGACACTGCAGTGGCAGGTCTAAGACATGTATACAGGTCTACTCATGTGGGTAGCACAATCAGTGTTGCAGACCCACTAGTAGCATTTGATTTACAGGACCAGAGCACCTCTTGTGCACTTTACTAGGGACCTACTAGTAAACCAAATATGCCAATCGGGGATAAACCAATCACCAATACAGTTTGCTCAGAGAGCATATGCACTTTAGCACTGGTTAGCAGTGGTAAAGTGCCAGAGTCCTAAAGGCAACAAAAACTGGTCACAAAAATAAGAGGAAGGAAGCAAAAAGTTTGGAGATGACCTTGCAAAAAGTGCCAGGTTCAACAGGGTCATTTTCACATGTTTTTAGGCTGGGGGAGTTAAACAAATGATTTTGTTTCACTCTGATACTGTTAATGGTCCATCCACAGACGGTGAGCATCGTCCAGAAAAATATCCCTTTCATTCCCTCTTCCTTAATTCTATGCCTTGCATCTCTTAAGGTACACCAGGGTTTGTCATTTTGTGGCCAGTCTGACCCTGTAGGAC
Organism: Pleurodeles waltl; assembly: GCF_031143425.1. NCBI lineage: Eukaryota > Metazoa > Chordata > Amphibia > Caudata > Salamandridae > Pleurodeles > Pleurodeles waltl. The sequence continues at coordinate 223,645,879 of NC_090440.1, forward strand.
ATGTATGATTACACCTAGTGACTGTTAACTGTAATAGAGTAACTTGGTTGTTGCCCTGATAACCTTTAACTGCTCCTGTACAGTGGGGTCAGTGCTTGGTATACAAACTTCGTTACGTCTCCTACATCTAACATCACTCCAGAGGCTCCTGTGTCAAATAATTGCACCATCCTTGTAAGCAGTGTTTCCCAGGTCCCTGCCGAAATCTAGCTATGATTTCATTGATCTCCTGCTGAGTGTAATCCTCCAGGGAGTCCATTGCGGCCCCCTGAGGAGACTGAGGGCCTATTTGCATCTTTCGTCTGTATATGGGATTTGCCAGAACCACTTTCTGCTATTCTGGCTCACCCCTGACCACCACGGTTTTGACAAGACTTTTCCCCAGAGTCAGAAAACTCAGATGAATCCCAAATTTTAGCATCCCATTCGTCAGGGTTCCAGTCTAGCCCTCATTTAGCAATGGCTAAATGAGCCTTTTTTTTGTTTTGTTAATTCTTACCCATTGTTTCTTGTATTTATATTGAGCTATGCACACCATGGCCCGTTCAGCCACGGTCTGGTATAATTTTGATCTTGTAACAATTTATTCTGACATTATAATGTTGAGGAAGTATTTTTGACTTCCACCAACTGCTTTTCTAACTGTTCATGTTCCTGTTCTAACTGAACACAATTCTCATGCATTTTCCGATAGGCATATAAAAGCATCCAGCCTTTCTGGCCCAAAATATTTAATTATTTTTCTATGGACACATTCCCCAAACAAGCTAATGCTTTTGCTGGCTCAGCTTCTGCTCAACATGCATCCCAGTTCTCGCTCAAACCAGCACAGTAAGCCCACTCATTTGCGAGTACATCGTAAGGAACTTTTTCCCAACCCAATATTTCACTTGGCATCTGAGAAACTGCTTTAATCTTTTTGCCAAACATTTTTCACTTTTTAATCATTTACTTCGTATCCTGGAAGTGACGCCAATTTGTATTGCTTTTGCCTGCGATGGTGGGATGTCATTGACGTTGGAGCAGGGGTTGGAGAGTTCATTCGCGATGTTGAAGAGCTCCTTATAGCTGTGTGCGTTGTCAATGCGTTCTTTGAAGGCGGTTCTTTCGGCGGTTCTAATGAGTTGGTGGTGAATGCAGATGACGTTCTTGAAGGCTGTGTGGTTGTCTGGTGTCTGTTTTTGGTGCCACCTTTTCTCAAGTCTTTGGCATGTTTGCTTGGATTCTTGCACGTCAGTGGTAAACCAGATGGCCTTTCTGTTGGTGCGTCTGTTTGAAGGATTCTTGATCGGGGTGAGGGTGTAGGCACAGTCGTCGATCCATTTCCTGAGGTTGCGGACTGCTGTGTCAGTGGTGTCGATTGGTGGGTTCCGGGAAAGGTTGGTGATCAGCTGGTCTTCGGTGCCCTATTCCATCTGCGGTGAGGAATCTGCTGCGGGTGATGGTGTGTTGTGGGGTTCTCGAAGGAGAAGTGGATGCAGCAATGGTCGGTCCAGTGGAGTTCGGTGGTGTGGCTGAAGGAGATGTGTTTGCTGGCAGAGAAGATGGGGTTGAGTGTGTTTCCTGCGGCTTGGGGGGTGTCGTGACAAGCTGCTTGAGGCTGAGGTTGGCTAGCAGGATAGTGGAGTTGATGTCGCTGGTTTTCTCGAGGTGGAAGTTCAGGTCCCCGAGGAGTATGTATTCTGTGGATGCGAGGGGGTGCGTGCTGATGAAGTCGGAGATGGAGTCGCTGAACTACTGTCAGGTCCGGGTGTCTGTAAATGAGGGTCCCTCTAAGGGTGGTGTTTGGATTGGTGTGGATCTGGAAGTGCAGGTGTTCGGCGGCGCTGAGGGTGTCTTTGGTGCTGGTTGTGATTCTGAGGGTATTCCTGTGGACAATGGCAATGTCTCCTCCTGGTCTGTTGGCGCGGTCCCTCCGGGTGATCCTGTAGCCGTCTGGGATGGCTATGGCGAGCACTGAGGAGGGGTTCATCCAGGTCTCAGTCAGGAAGGCGACGTCGGGGAGGCTGAGTCGAGTAGGTTCCAGAGTTCGATGGCGTGTTTGTGGATGGAGCGGGTGTTGAGTAGGATGCATCTGAGATGGTTGCGTACTGCCTTGGCGGGTGTTTCGCTGGCGTGGAGGCTGGTGAAGGTGCTATTCCGGCAGGAGAAGGGTCCGCGGGTGAGCTGCGGGTTGGCCTGATGGCAGGTGGATGAGCGGCCGGCATTGAGTGTGTGTAGGGTGATGGCCTCATAGCAGAGTCGGGTGTTGCGGCCGTTTGGGGGGCGGGGGGTCGGATGGGGTGAGGAGTACGAGAACCAGGGGTTCCGGCACTAGGCATGGACGGGCGGAGACGGGCTTGCCAGCGGCCGCCATTAGGGTGGGGGGGGGGGGAAGAAGAGGACAGCTGGGAGCGGGGCAGAAAACAGTGCGAAAAAAGGGGGTGGGCCACAGCGGTGGGAATGCAGCGAGAGAGGAGGGGGCAGGGCCAGCAGAGAGAAGGGATGGGAAGAGAGAGAGAGAGAGAGACGGACGAGGAAAGAGTGTAATGCAGAAGCGAAAGGCAAAAGGAGCACAAAAGGGATGGACATGGAAAAAAAAAAAAGCACAGAAAGAGGAAAGCAGAAAAAAGGAGAAGAGAGGCAGAGGGCAGCCTAGTAGAAGAGCTCAGTTCTCCCACTAGACACCAAGGATGAGGCGCAGGCAGAAGGCTGCAGGTGGAGGAGGCCCTTGAACTCCTGACAGAAGTCAGGAGTTTAGAGGAACGAGGGCTCTACTTTACGGTGGAGCTACGGGGGAGAGAGCAGTTTACTGACCAGGTCAGTGGTATTGCTCCTTGGGAAAGAGGCACAAAAAGAAGAAGTCTAAACTGACTTCACCTCGTCTGTCGGCCGACGTGATGAGTTTCGAACATCAGTGGACAGTGACTTGTGCCAAAAAGCATCGCTGAGCAATTGCCGCCTTGGAAACAGCAACGCACACAAATGCAGACGTGCGTTCTCTTTGGCGGCAAACAGACCTAACCAAGGCGGTTAGTTTTAGCCACTTAACAACTGTCCCCTCAGGCTGCTCAGCATCAAAACAGCCTGTGTCCATAACATCTACCCGAAAGGTGAGTGAGCTGCAGGCCTTGTCATCCAAACCTCCATATTTCAGTGTTTCCTGGTAAAGTGTTGCTTCTTACCCATGCCTCTTTTCTCCCAAAGTTGGTGACCCCATTTCATTTGGAACAGACTGTCACTTTGCCCACCTTCCTTTCTCCCCCACATCCCTCTAAGAAAGAGGAGCAACTCAATTGGCTGGACCCAAAAGAAGTATAATTGTTCTACCTTGACTGCACAAAAGTTGTGAGTGGATGACCAACTCTTTGTGGGATATGTGGAAGCAAAGAAAGGTTGGCAGTACAGAAATTAACCATTTCGTGCTGGGTCGATTTCTGTATAAAAATCTGCTATGCCCTGGCTAAAAAACGACCTCCTGAGGGCTTACTAGTCCATTCCACTAAAGGAAAAGCTGCAACCATGGTGTTAACTCGTTGTGTCCCTGTCCTGGACATCTGTCAGGCAGCAACGTGGACGTCCGTGCACATGTTTGCCTAACACTACTGCCTTGACAGTCTGATCCGCAGGGATGGGAATTTTGCTGTTCGGTCCTGCAGGACTTTCTAGTTTAGAAAATTTGTCTGCAGCCCACCGCCAGGAGGATATGGCTTGGTTATCTATTCAAAGGTAAGGAATCTGCACCTAGAAGTCTCTATCAGATGAGCAAGTTACTTATCTTCGGTATTGCGTTATCTGGTAGAGACTATATCTAGATGGCCGATTCCTTACACCCATTCATGCCTCCTCGCTCTGCAGACTCATTTGCCAGGGTCAGGGTGATCCCTTTTAGGGCCCTAGATTGGACACATAATAGTCAGTTCATGTCATGTCTCTGCGCTGCTGACGTGGAAAGTCGTGAAAAAAGTAACTGACGTCTGTGCTCCTGGGTGGCACCTATATAGGCAACCATGACCTCACATCTGGCGCCAGTAATGCAGATGACACCACTCTAAACTGAATGGAGCCACCCAACAGTGCGTGCAGGGATGTTGCTCAAGCAAGTTTCCGGATCCAGTCTGATGCCTGGGAAATTCAAATATAAGAAAACTGCAGCTAGATATTGTCTCTACCAGGTAATGCGTTACCAAAGGTAAGTAACTTATTTGTTTATTCACAGCTCTCTTTAGGTTCTGCATAGGAGCACTTGGGCTGAGGTCTAAACTTTGACGTGATCATTTGAAAATCAGAAACATTTTCCTTTTCAGCCAATTATATTTTTACACATGCTTTTTGTATTGCTGTCTGGTTGCATGTGATCCTGCTTCAGGTAAGCATTAGCTCTCAAATTTTCTGCTACAGTGCACTGGTATAGCAAAAAATTTATAGTGGACTCACGACCTGGACGCCTCACAATCACGGTGATTGACTGTTGAGAGGTTCTTGTGGTGACGCACACCTTTTTTTTGGGGTCAAACGTGCTGTTGTGGATTAAGTCAACAACATTGCTTTCATCTAATTTATCCAGAGGACATTGATCAAGAAGTCTTGTGGATCATCCAGGTGCTGCTTTGAAAATATAAGCCATGCACCAACATTCTGTTTTTGGAGAGAATGAAGTTTCCACTGGTTACTTCCACAACAGCTATATAAGTTGAATCCCTTCCTAAGTGTATGATTTAAAACTCTGTTTTCCCATATTGACAGAGGGCTGTAGTTCTCTGGAGTTTTGTATTTTGAAACTTTACATAGTGAGGACTGCTTCATAGAAAGAAAGGGTACATTTTAATTGTCAGACCTAACTTTTTAAGTACTGCTGCACAATAATATTTCAGTGTTTAAATTGTCAAATTCGGAAGAATGTAGGAATATTTAAATAGACAAGCTGGAAAGTATGAGTTATAGATGAGAACAATGTGCAAATCTGATGTGTTGCAAGGCTTCTATATGTATTTGATAAACAGTACAAGTCTAGTTGTATGCTAACATGGCCACTGTTAGTGCATTTAGGATATTGTATAGTGCAAGGGCTAGAAAAAAGGCTAACATGCTTAAATAGTAGAACTAGACAGTGTGTTCTTAATTGCCATAATTTTCTTAAACCCACACTAACAAGGTAGATTATGAAACTTTCCATTCTCCCATATGCTTTCATAAACAATAAAGGCGAGTGCCGCACCAACTTATGGTGAAAAACTTTCAAAACTCTATTCAAATTTGTGCTAATGACTGCATTTACCATGATGCCTTGGGGTCACAAATGCTGGAATGGAAGACAGGGTGCTCCCCATTTTGACTGTTATTTAAATTGTTAACTATTCTAATGCATATGGTTTGTAGATGAATAGTGTAAAACCTTTATTATAGTGGAAAACACTAGGTATGCATATTGATTTCGGGTTACTCAATGGGGGGACCTATGTATGTACTACCTGCACAAACAAGATTTTCTGACTAGTTTTGCTGACTCCAAACTTTCTCAACTATTGAAGCATAGCTCAGTAGGAGAGGAGTGAGAAACACTTGCCAAATGTAGTGTTTGTGTTCTTTGTGGAGCTTCATACAGCTTGGAGTGATGCAGCCTTCTTGCACTTTCTCCATTTGTAACTAATCTTTCTCACTGCTAAATGATTGATGCCATGTTGTAAGGCTTAATAACCTTTCCAAGATTGCTGAGCAATAACTGTAACAGATATCTTTGACGTGGGCAGTGAGTGTTACTACAGACAGGAATGCTCCAGACAAAACTAACAAGTTCCAATTTTTATATGCATGTGGTAGCACTTCTTGATTATGATAAAATCTTGTTTACATGTTCTTCTAATTAGTCATTAACTTATGTGAAAGCTGTAAGGGTGTACGTCCTTTTCTCCCACAAGTCCTACAGAATATTTTTAAGTATGATGAATTTAGGACTTGGTGAGAACTAAATGAAAGTGTGTGTGTGTACATAACACTTGAAAAAACCCAAAGGTTAAAGTAACGATATAGTTAACTGAAATGTTCAGTAACAAGGTAGCATTTTAAACACTTTAAAAAAAAAAAAAAAGAAATTTACCAGTTATAGTAATATTTATCTCAAGTAGGCCTGGGTGGTGTTCTGCAATGGGGAACTTTGCAAAGTGCCCAAAAACCTCCAAACGGAGTTTGGGTAAGTCACGCTGTTCGCCCTAATTTTCACACCAGGAGTTTCTCCTGTGCTGTAAAATCAGCGTGAATGCCATCATGGGGAGCGCCAGAGGGCGCTCACTTCTTTCTCAATAAGGTTTTCTACTTTAGCAGCAGCATCCTCAACGTGAGCGACAGCTTTCTCAACATGGGTGGGCGCAACCTACACAAAATCTTGCTCGCAAACATAGCGATTTCTCTTGCTCACCAACTTAATATTGACGAGCCGTGTAAGAGAAAACATTCTACTTCGCTGCGATTTTTAGAACTCCGGGCAGAGTTTGCAGTGTGCAAAACTCTGCAAACTCAGCCGGCAGAGTGGAATTCCTCGGCCACCACTAATCTCAAGTAACTCTAGGGCGTGCTCTAAGGTAACTATAACTGTTCCTGCCATATTGGAGAAAAACACGTTTCCCTGCCTGCGCTGAAACTACTGTGTCCGGGGGGTGGGTTCCCTGGGAGCACAGTAAGTGAGCAGGCCCTGGAGGATGGGAGCGTTAAAGGCTCAAGGTTTTGTACGAGTAAATTCACAATGTAACTATAACGTTGCTGTAACCTTTGTTTTTTTTTTTTAAGGGAAAAAATATACATATACATGTATATGTTCGATGACATGTGTAGCTGCCGAGACACATGCTTTGCATAAGTCCGCCATCTAGTGTTTGGCCTGGAGTGTTCTCTTCGATTAAGCCTTTTTGAGTCATGAGATCAAGGGCCATATGTACAAACACATTTTCCCATAGACACAGAATGGGTAAAACCCTTTGGTACATCTGGTCCCAAGTGACTCCTTCTCTCGGTGTTAGTGCGCATGGGCATCAAGTACTTTGTTAGATTGTTTTCTTTCTGCCGTTGGGTTTGGACGCGTTCCCTCTGGCTCCGGTACTATCTGAACTTCTCTTTCTTTCGTCTAAATGTGGGTATAGTTTTCGAACGTGTTTTCCATACTACACTTGATCTGATTGCAGTGTCTGGATCGATTAAACGATCTTTCGGGGGCCCGCGCCCTTCTCGGGCCTACTGTGTCATAAGCTCATGGATCAGACTCCATTTCGATTCTGCATTCGGTGCCACATCAAGTTCCCCTATACCGACCAACACTTTTTTAATTTTGTAAAGATTTGTTGAATGGTGCCAAAGATATAGGCAAGTCAAAAAACGCTTTTCTATGGAAACATGGCCCTAACTATAACTACCTGTCCAATATATATATATATATATATATATATATATATATATATATATATATATATATATATATATATATATATATATATATATATATATTCACACACACACCACTAGGAAATATAAATATATATGAATGATTTTAAACCATGAAATCTAAAGAGAGGATACTCTGCATCACTCACTTTTGCTAAATTCTTCAATTACTCCTCCTAATGTGATGCTATTAATAAAACAAGACAGCCAAAGCTTGATTAAGGAAGCTGGGATATTAATTTGGCTATTGGTTGCATATAGAACAAGGTCCCTAAATGGCCAGACATCAGTGCATAGCACAGATAGAAATACATTGAATCATTTATAAATGCAAGTCAGTTACCTGCATTCATACATATGTAAGTTTTGTCGAGGGTAGTTGATTTTAACCAACTTACTTGTTAGAGAATGGTAGACGGCTATGACTTATTGGTATGTGCTCTAAGTGGGGCTTCCGATTATTTTGAGAATTGGTCAGACAGTTTCAAGTTGATCAGTAAATGATTTAGATATGGCACAGTAGATCCTTTGTGGTTCAACAACTTACAAATATTTTTGTGACTGGTGCATATGCTTGTGAAATGTTATAACATCATAATTTCTTTTCAATCACCAGGATCATAAAAGTACAATTAAAAACACAGAAATATCTCAACAGTAAACTCTAAAAAAGACAGTTGATCTGAGATATAGCTTTCCCGTGCATACATTCATTTGATTGCATTAAAAACGACTCCACATACATTCATATGCTCTTTATGGGGAAAGACTTGTTTCGTCTGTTACAACCAATGGTTAAAACTCCAATATTATATCACTTTTTAATAGGTTAAAACTTGTGCTCCCTGTTACAAAAAACAAACACATCAGATGAACACGCAACATTGTGGCTGACACAGGACTAAGCTAGCAAAGTTAACTGTCAGTTTCTAGTGGGGTCACTCCATAGATCCTACTTTATAAGTCCACCACTGAATCAGTACAGAAATGACTTTGAAGTGCAAGAAGGCACATTTATCAAGCAATATAATGATAATAAAGTGTAAAAGTGGCAACAGTGCAAAACATCACATATATCAGTCATAGCAACGTAGAATGTATATATTACAGTAGGTTAAAAGACAAGTGCAGAAGATGTAAACATACACAATATGAAAGAAATTTTATATACAACTAGCGTCTGTCCTGCATATTTACCCATAGGAAAACCGACCGTGCCGATGGGAAAACCTTCTTAATCACAATGGTAAAGTTACATCCTGTGCTCCTTGGCTTGGATACACTTACTACTCCAAAACCAAACAGACATAAGAAATTTGGGGATGGAATATACCATCTATCTGTACTAAAGATCCCAAATGCCTCCAAGAGCCTTTGGATGCCCAGGTGCTTACAAAGAGGAACTATCCATTTATCTCTTTGAGAGACATAGGCCAGGCAGAAGAATAATATATGAGGGAGTGACTGATGCTCCTGCAAAGGCACTACAAAGGCCATCCCCTGATAGAGCTTCCAACCACTTGCAGCAAAACTTTTTTCTGGTGAGCAATTTATATCTAAATTAGATATTCAATTTACGTGCAAGGGGCGCTGTTATTTCGTCAATTGTAGGTTGATACCAAGGGCATGGCTTAAAATCTATAAACTCCCTAGTCAATGTTCCCCTACAATTTATGATGGTTTGGACAACCACTGATTCTGCACTCATCCTTCTGTAATATTCCCCTTAGGGTCAGATCCTAGGAAACCAGAACCATTGATGTACTTGCAGGGAGTCCCAAAAGTGATCATAGAAACTTATTTCTGACTATTGACAGGAGTCTAGTGTTCACACACCCTTATATTTCTGAGCGTTAGAGGGCTGCTTCCAGAGCCTTTACAGTATAGATCTTTAGGGCTGGTGCAGCCCTCGAGTACTGTCCTTTTATGAATGTTAACTATTCTCCCAGCATGATGGGTTAATAGTAGTTGTGTTTTTTAGGAGTTGCAAATCTCAATTGAGGTTTGGCATTAGTTTTACCTCCAAATAATCAATGTTTGACACCTGTTAAATTACATCCTTTTCCACATACGTTTCAATCTTTGTTCTTTTTTTTGTGGGGCTGAATATCATGAATTTTGTCTTCAAGCTCAAGTTCCCACTCTACATGGAAAGCATAAAAATTATTCAGCAGCTGCTGTAGCCCCTGTGGGGATTTTGAAAGAAATAGTATGTCATCCTCTAAAAGTAAGGTGGGGCACCCTGTGGCCACCCACTACTGGTGAATCACACCCATCCCTTTCAAACAATCCACTACCCCATTAATATGCAAAGAAAACAAGTTTGTGGGAAAGGATGCAACCCTGTCTGACCTCACGTTTGATCCAAAATGGACCCGTCAATTAATTTTTCATGCTCGGAGGGAGACTCCAATATTCTGACTCAGACACAGTCATCTGAGTGTAACTTTAGTAAGATGTCTAACAGGTTTGCAGGAATACCCATTCCCTCCAGGTCCCTCCACAACTTGCCTCATGGTACCAGAACAAAAGGAGCACACAGATCGACAGAGGGGAACATACCCCAGCTAATTACAGAAGTTTTCCAAAAGATGCATTTTAAACGAAAACCTGATCAGTCGTACTAAAACTGCTTCTAAATCCAGCCTGGAAATCCGTTAAAACATTATTGGCTAGTATCCAGTCTTAGAGGAGGTGATGTTATAACTTGTTGGGGTATGATTGAATAATGGCTCTGATTTTGGCACTGTCAATCTGCCAACATAAAGCTGTTAGCTTAACTATCTTAGAAGGGTAGAAAAATAATGTATGAAGGAAAGCCTAGATTCCTGGAGTCCTCCGAGAATAAAGCCTAAAATACATAAAGCTAGCAAGCAAATGTGAGTTACAAACACAACCAATCGTAAACAATGGGCGGAATGCATTCCAAGGAAAGCAAAATTTCCCCAAGAAGTAGTTAGCAAACCAGACAGCACAGCTGTTCTGAAGGCTTTGACCTAAAAATTGAAGCTTTTTCCCCCCAATAGGTTTGTGAGTATGATTTGAGATACCAGAAACATCCCCTTTAAATTCCTAAATAAAATGGAACAATTTTGTAGGCGTGTCTTGGAGACTGTAAGATCAGCTTGATTAACCCATTTAGCAGTTTGTTTAGCTGTGGTGGTTGATTTGCGTGGGGACACCTGCGATAGGGTGCAAATCAGGATGAACCCTTCTGGTTCCCCAGGAATGCTGACTTAATCTATACAGCTGTTTATAGTAACAGATTTGCCCCTGTGGTTAGGGAAACAACGATTTACCACACCTTTCCTGGGTTATATGGGGAGATGAGGTGTTTTATTTGCTAAAACGAGTTGACATTCCATTATAAGCATGTGATATACTTTCAACCTAAAATGCTAATTATCTTCACAAATTATGCATTGAAAAGGAGAGAGCTAAAATTTAAGTACATAATTATTTACTTACTTCATAACATATTTTATTGCGTGTCCAGCTCATTCCAGCCGAAGCCAGACAATAATAGCATGTTTCCCCCGCCTACTCCACCCGCCCCTTCTCCAGCACTTCTTGTACATTGATTAGTTGGTTATTACACGTAGATGTGGTATATCTACTGCACAGCAACATTCGGTTTATCAATGTCTTATAGAGGAGACCGTACTGGGGTAAGAGAATTCCCCTATAGTCTGCCCATTTTTGCCAAATCTTAGAATGCTTGTGTGGGCAGCTCCACACCTGATATAGAGGTATCTCTAGACCCATACAGTTGTCCAGGCCTCGCTGCCAAACACTCAGTACAGGAGGCAGCACAGTTTTTTATGCTCTGGCAGTCTCCCTTTTTGCTATTGTGAGGCCCAGCAGCAACATTGTGCGCTGATATCTATTACCCCCATCTTCATCAGCCACGTGTAGTAGTACTAATTTGGGGTCAGTTGGTATATTTAGTGATAGGACTGTACCAAGACATCCTGTAACCCCTTCTTGGAATGATTTTGGCATGGGGCAATTCCACACACTGTGTAGAAATGTACCTTCCGACCCTTGACACCGAAGGCACTGGGGTGAAGCTATCACACCCATACACCAAAGGTGCTGCCTTGTATAGTACGCTCTATGGAGATATTTTAGTTTTATCATGCATAAGCATGAGGAAATAGCCGCCTCACGGGGTGACCGCACCACCTTGGCCCAGTCCTCATCGTCTCAGATGATTTTATACTTCTCTCATGACTGTTTCAGAGCATCCAGTGTGTGTGTGGGCTGTTAACTATCAAAGAGCGATATAGCCTGGATCTCCTGTGAGCTCCCATATTTCCCTGCAAGAGCTTGCACTCCAAGGGGGTGAATTCAGGTAACGTCTTCAGTGACTTAACACAAGGCAATAGAGCATGTTGTAACTGCAGGTATTAATGAAACTGTGTGCAGTGCAAATGGTATTCATTCTGTGGGTCTTGAAAGGATTTTAAGTGGGTCCTATTCATTATGCCTCCTAATAATGCAACACCTATCAGGTCCCTTCTCCCAAAGCCCTCCGTATTGAGCCACCTGCTTGAGGGATGTCCCGTGCCCCAGAAGTGTCATTTCTTTAAGGGTAACCCACATTCCCGTATGCCAGTGGGCCTCGCGCCAAATTTTGATCACTACCTCTGTCGCCTGGTGTAAATACTTGGGCCTCTGATTACTGTAGAGCAAGCCAAGTAGGAAGATTTCGCCCATCACCCACTTTTCAACGGCATAAGCAGGGTTATGTTGGCCGCTCCACCATTCAATAATAACTAACAAGCGGAAAGCCACATAATACGATAATAATTTATTTTGCTGGCTACGTAACAATTCACTTTGCTGGCTAGTTCTGAATTCAATTAGGATCATACAGGTATTGACACAGTGAACTACGTCAAGTAAAATGATGTAGGGTGCTGTCAACAAAATCAGTTGTTCATAATTTTTTTTTTTTAAATAATCTTAAAACAGGTTTATAGCCTGCCCTCAACTTACAATTTACTTGGCTTCCATGGCACCCTTATTTCCTTGCTTCTGGTTGGTCCATGCCCACCTGCTCCTCCCAGGGCATCCATGTTGTCTGCCATTTAGCATGGACATGGTATAGCTTACAGTCTGCGGCTAATGTCCTTCAGTTTGCCACAGTCTCCTCCAGGTACTCTTTCTCCCCACTTTCTTGCATGCATTCTATAAGAGTGCATGTGTCTACAGCCCCTCCCTCCTCCTACCTTCTGTACTTTTGACTCCCACATCCCTTTGGTTCCCCCTTGTGTTGTTGTTCCATCTCCCCAATAATCCCCTTGTGCTGCTTGGCCCTACACTCCTTTCTCCTTCGTTATGATGCTGCTCCCTCCCTTCTTCCCACACCACCCTTGTGTTGCTTGCCTCCACCCTTAAAGTAAACAAAGAAAATGCTGTGTTGCGATTAAAACTGGCAACGTCATTCCACTTATTTCCCTTATTTTATGCCATGTTGCACAGCAGCACGGGCTGCTGTGCAATATGTCTAAAAAAAACATCTTGCATAGGAAAAACCTATTGGATTTGCCAATGTTTGTTTTTCACTGAAACACAAGACCAAAACATTTTGGCTTTTTCAGTGAGTGATGGATGGTAAGTCCAGCTTTTTCAGGATTGTGAAAAGCCTGAAAATGAACAAGGACTTATTTTAACAGTTTTTTTTTCTTCTGGTGGCGCGTTGGTCTATTGTGTCTTCTCAATGGTTTGCGTGTATCAAGTTGCTCTAATTCTGTGGCCCGACTTATAGGAGTAAAGGCTAAGGACCCTCCAAGCTGAAATAAACCCGTTCTGGGCTTGAAAAGTAGCAACCTTCTGGCCTGAATCAGAAGTGTTATGTATGATAAATAATTTTTACTCTTTCTTTTATTTTATTTTTTTCCAAGGTTGAAATCAATAGCTTTGGTACAGCCTTTCTGGAAACTCACTTTACAAAAACTAGCAGAAACTTCCCTTATAACATCTTATTTATAATCAAGCAGTGCACACGCCCGATATTCCTGTTCAACAGCTGCATTTTCATCTTTTTCTCTGTCAAAATAAAATATATTTAAGACATTTTTGAATATCAGAAGGGTGTTTCTACTTTACCTTTTTAATGCATTTGGGGTGTTACTTAATTTAATGAATTTTGGACTATTTGCACAGAGGGAGATTGTTTGAAACAGCCATCTTGATGGTATTCAGTTTTTCTTCCGTGCATCCCAAAATGCCGTTAACAAATCTCTGTGCATGAAGTTTACTAATTTTAATAACACTGAGCAGAAACCAACTTTCTATTCCTGTTTCTGTAATACAGCAGATTTTGGTGTTGTGTTGTTCACCAATATACATACTGATAAGGTGCTATTGTTACCATAGTTGTATAATGGTGAATACATGGGTGTTGAGTCACTTGAAATGATACAGTGGGAGCGTGCTTTGGTTGCTCCATGTCATTTTTGAAAATAGTTTGATAATGTTACATGCACCCCTAGTACATTTTATTTACTCATAACTGTCCCACTTAGTTGAGCATTTAGGCCAGAAGAGGAAAATAATGCTTAATAAGAACAACCTTTATTGTCTTAAAATCACAGCCTCTTTATTTTCCCTCACTGATGGCAATCTTGGCTTCCCCATTTCCCCTACCTTAGTTTACATCTCTCTATTCCCACTTGCTTGTATTAATGTTTTGGGTCGAGCCTAGACAGTGCTTATGCTGTCTCTTCAAGACATGTTGTGTACATACTTAATGGACTTACACCCTGGCCATTAACCTTTTATTTGTTGATTCCATTGTCCCTTAAAATGCTTATTTGCTACTGGTAAATCCTCCTTCTTTGTCCCTACTTTGTGTTTTGTTTGCTCCCACAGAGCACTGCCGAATTACTGTACCTTTTGCTTTGAATGTTTATATGTTTGTTTTGTGGGACTATTTTTATCTTTCGTACCTGCTTGTGTTACCTTGTGTTCCTGTTTGCTTGTGTTTGGTGGATGCGGTCGTCTCTCACACCTCCACCCATGTCACTGCATGCCTACTACCACTTGCTTTCAGACCGTGTTTTTGAAATATTTATTTTTGTTCTTTTGTAGTGTTAGTTTTTCCTTTTGCTTTCTTTCTGTCTTAAAATTAAACACTCGCCGGCTGCATTGTGCTCGTCTTTCATTTTGAAAGCTTTGAAAAACGTTGTTAAATTATTTTATTTTGGAGGCCACACAACTTTCATTTTATCAACATGGCACCCACTTCAAGACCGGGGCTCTTCATGTTTCAGCAGGGTGTGCGCACGCCTAACTATGCTTGTCTACACGGCGCACACTTGTTTTCGTTGCTTCCTGTACTGTCACTCCTGGGGCAGAGGGTCGCTTGGTGGCCTCTGTAGAAGGACCAGCGCAGCCACCGATGGTAGAAGGTAGAGAATAACTGTTACAAAGCGTAGCTCAAAAGCATGGTGGAATCCAGCGGAGTCCTGCCCAGTGCATGTATTCGTCCTTGGCTTAATTTATGTGACATGATTCTGTGCCAGTGACATTAAGCGAAAGCTCCTTTTTTGTGTCCTTCGCCCCCCTTTTGCATGTGCCCCACGCTCCCCTCCACTCCGCACGCTCCCTTTCTCTCCTTCACAAAACATCCTGACGGTAAGACTGTTTAACTTAAACTACTGCAGCATCCCTGAGCAGTATTTAACTCTTGCCCACTAATAGCTGGAAGGAACAAAGGGGGAACTCGAGCCCTAGGAAGTCATCTATTCTCTGCACTTTAACTTTCTTTGAGTGCGGAGACAAATGAAATAAATGATATAAATTATAAAGTAGATTTATAAAGAACAAGGGAAACCCACAGGTAACAAGAGACGAAGGGTCTAAGTATTTCTAAAGGGAATAAAGGTCCCTCGAGTGCAAAGTGCAAAAAGGGTTAAAAGATAGAGATTCAATGAGGTCTATGTCTGAGATCCAAATGGACAATTTTATGCATTTATTAAGTCACAGTAAAAAATTGCAGTGGGGAAACAACCACAAGAAAAGTCATGAATATTTCCACATTCCGTCATTTCACATGTGACATAAATGAAGACACTATGGTAAGGTCACAAGCTGCTAGTACCCATGCTCATATATACAAATGAATAATTAAAGCAGTTCGAGTCAACATTCTGTAGTCAACGACGTTTCGCTCCCTTAACCAGATATAGGGATCATCAACAGGACATAAGGAGTTATGCCTGAGATAAAAATGGGGATTACTACATATGTAACCAAATTTCTGCTCAAGAGAAAGAAGTAAAAAGGAACAGAATAGAAGGAAAAAGAGAGGGGAGAACTACATTAGATGACATAATTAAAGCACGAGAAGTAAAATCAACTGGCCCACTGTGCAAGAGGTGTCCAGGTACAGCCATGCGGATCACTCCACTATACAGATTTTTTTCTAAAAAGCAATAGCGTGAAATTCCTCAGAGACAGGCACAGTGGTGCCAGTAGTGCAACAGCATAATGGTGAGGATAACCTGCTGTTAACAAGTAAGCCACACAAAATATGGTGAGTAGGTGTGGAGAATAAGTGTGAACTAATAATAAAGGCACCACTATGTGATCCTTCATGCTACCATTCAGCACAGGATTCCTGCCCAGGGCACAATGGAAATGTAATCCGAGGGGCTTCAATAGCTGGTAATGGAAAACAGAAGAGTCAAGAAGGGCGTAAGGGGGGAGATCAAAAGCTCCTATGCTCACGGTCATGATAAATGGGAAAATGACAACAAACCTGACTGTAAATGAATGAAAATCAGGGAAGAGTTAATTGAGGCACAGTGGCCATCACGCATGCATATACGTCAATATATTGTTCATCCATTTTTCAGGAAGGAACTTAAATACAAAAAAATATATATATAAACACCCCTGGAATGTAGACTATCAAAAATGGCAACATATGGACACAAGTAAGGCAACTAGTGCCTGGTAATCCAAGGCCGAAACGAAATCGGAGAGATGAACGTGGGACCTGAAACCAGAAATTTTGGGGCTGTATGTAGAGCCAAAACATCATGGGGGGAGCAATAGCTGAATGTAAACAGTCACTTACCTGATTCAACAAAATGGAATACATGTGTAATATCGGCCCGCGGCTGGGAGCATCTGTGCAACAGAGTGGCTGACAAGGACTGATTTAAAGGGGTGTGTACGCACAAGGAAGTCCAAATTGGCAGCCATTTTAGTGGAACGGGTACATTAAACAAAGATCAGAATGTGTTGTGGACATGTTAGAGTGGTGCTGTAGCCGTGGAAGAGTGTATGTAAGTACAGCTCAGAACACAATGTCAATAAAGGACTGAGGCAATAGAGAGCACAGTGTGTATAAATGTAGAAACAACAACATAGTCATCGGAAGGGTTGAAGCAATAAAAAAAAAATACGCCTGGAAGATAAAAACAATGTAAAGTACATCATTTTAAGATATAAAGACCAGAGATAGTAGGGTTTCAAAGTTGGCACATTAGCATGGTAAACAAACAAATGGTACTACAGTTCCAAGAAAGACATCGTATGCCTTGGAAGGAGGTGAAAGAACCAGGGCCTTGTACACAAATAACGAGGCACCCATATTAGAATAGCATCACATTCAAAATCAAAATGCGTATGAACACAGATAGAACAACGTTGTCATCATAAGGACAGGAACAATAAAAAGCATAAACAAAATGAATTGGTGAGCTTTCAAAACTAGTAATGGAAGGAAATTACAGTGGACAATCTAATTAACTGGTGAAAATTGTCTGAAAGATGAAGAAAACCATTCAAAAATTATATGAAAGTCGAAGACCTTCAGTATAGGGACTGAACATATGTAAAGAGAAGACAATGTCATAGTCAATCAGAGAGAGGATATTATACATGAGCAGTCCAATCATCCATCCTATTGAAGCCGGTATGCAAGCTGTTTGTACGTAGTATCCATTTCAGTTCCTACTTATTTACTATAGAAGTAATATCAGCACCTCTTGGGGGTCAACTTAACCACAGTAATCGCCTCCCATTGAAGATTATTTTCGGTGTGTTATTTATCTGTTAAGTGGTCAACCAAGGGTGCATTGGCATCTTTGCAGCGTAGTCTGCTCCTGTGTTGGCAAATACGAATGTGTACCATCTGTATTGTCTGGCCAGTGTAGATTTTGTTACATGGACAAGTAATTTCATAAACAGGGTTTACAGTATTACAATTTGAGAGCTGGTTCAGGGTAATTTTAATATTGCCATGTACAAATTCTTGAGTTACCACATTTGGAGTATCCCATCAGTGGGTGCAAACACCATAAATCAGAAAGTGTTTGATTTGTCTTCTTGAGTGGTAGGCCCGCTCTGGCTTGGTGGTATTTAATATTCATACTGTTGCAGAACAGAGGCCGTTCAAGATTGAGTACACCCACATCGAGAACTGGCTAGTGTTTAAGGGTACATTTTTTCAATTGGTTTGAAATTGGGGAGAATGTGGTGACATACACCAAGTGGTCATTGTCTTCTCTTGTTTTGTAAGAAGTACATCTCTTGGGAAATACCATGCTATTTTCATAAACGGTTTCACTTGTTTACATGGGAAGCCCTTGGCATACAGTTTCTTGGCCAAAGTGTTAGCCTCCAGAAAGAAGTGCTGTTTGAAAAAACAATTCCTGCGAATACCAAGGAACTGAGAAAATGGAAAGGAGTCTCTCAATGCTCTAGGGTGGTGGCTTGTGTAAGAAAGGAGAGTGTTTCTCTCTGTGGGGTTTGTGGTACAATGATGTAAATAGTTCACCTTCAGAGGTTTTTATTAAAATATCTAAAAAAGTCATTTCTGATCTACTGTGTGTAAGTGTGAATTTGAGGCCACTGCAGTTTGCATTGAGTCAATGGCAGAAGTCTAAGAGGTGTCTTCCAAACCATGACAAATCATAAAAATATAATGGATGTATTCTTTCCAAATGATGGTATTCCTATGGAATGGGTTCTTAACTGAAAGGTTGTTGTTGACTTCTAGGTCATCCATGAAAAGTATGGCAACATTTGGGACAGAAAGGCCCCATGGATGTCCCTTTAATCTGTTTGAAAAAATGGCCATCAAAGTGGAAGAAATTATGGGTGAGGCAAAGTTCAGGGAGTTGTTTAATGATGAAAGTGGGTACTGAAACAGCGCATGTCCTACACTCACTGGTTTTCCCAATGACACTGATGCCCTCCCCCCGTGGGATATTAGTGACTAGGGACTCGATGTCCAATGTACAAAGAATACTCGTGTCTTGAGCAAAAGGTTGGTGTTCTACCTGATTGATCATATATTTGACATAGCATGGTGTTTTAAGTACAGAATACGTAAACAGAAGTCCACATAGCAGCCCAAAGGTCAAAGAATAGAACCACAATCCAAAACAATTGGGCATCCTGAGGGTGCTTCAATACTTTTGTGTACTTTTGATAGGGTGTAAATGTCAGGTGTCCTAGGGAATTTGGTGTTAAGGTATAAAAACTTGTTTTGAGTCAGAAAACCATCAGTCTTTCCTCTTTTAGTAAGACCAAGAATCAGATTTTGAATTTAATTTGTAGGAACAGAACCTAGTCTTAAGCAGTGTTCTGTGTTTGCCAACTGGCAATCTCAGCTTTGTAGAGGTCAATAACTTTGACTATGATACCACCACCCTTGTCAACTGGTTTTATTACCAGAGACTATATGGAATAAAGTTGCGCTTGTGTTCAAGATTGGAGATTTAATTGAGAATCAGTCTCTCGAAAGTATTCTCTGGAGGCATACTACTATGTGGTGGAGAAAAAAGTGGATGAAGGCTGAAAATTCATGTTGGCAGGACATGGAAGACCGGGGTTTTCCAAAAAGAAAGTATGATGACCAATTTTCCTAAAGGAGCATAATACCTCAGTCTGGAGGTCAAGAAAGTTGGGGCGAGTTGTGGGGACACACAAGAGGTCTTTACTCAATACTGAGCTTTCATCTGATGAAAGTTAATGATTAGACAGATTGAAGAGTGGTACTGTTTGAAAGTTATCCATAGTCGGTAGAGTTCTATTGGCGAATCTACCCTCAGTTACCATTGGTAATATTTCTGTCATGTCTGGCGGTCCCCTGGAGTGCTGTGACCGTCACCTCCCACGTATGGGGGGGCGTTGCCCCTATCTTCTCCCTAATAAATTTGTACTGGGTGTGTTTAAAGAGGAGCTGGTTCCTTTGCCGGAGTCTGAGTTGTCTGATGATTCTCCAGAAGTATCTGAGAAAGTAACAATTATGTTTTGTTTGTTAAATCTGCCCCAAGTGCGTTCAAAGTTCAGGTTTGTGTATGCTCTATTGAAATAAGTCAGCAGCGAGGTAGGGGTATGTTCTCTCGACCCTGTAATTTCTGATGTCACTTTTTACTTTCTTAGTCTTTTTGTCGTTTTCAATTCTATTGAATTCTGCCACTGTTTTCTCAAGGAGGTTTTTGACATCTGTGATCACACTGGGTACTCTAATCTGTTTCTCTAGATGTATGGTTTCTTCTGCAAGTTTCTTAGCGTGCTCAATGGCAGTATCAATATTACACACCACCCAGTGCCTCAAGCATGTAGTCCCTATGAAGCTAAATCCATGTAAATACTTCTCGTCATTGGTGAAAACACCGGCTCCTGACCGTGAGCATAGGACCTTTTAATCTAACCGTTGCTTCGACTAGATTCTCATTGTGCCCCAGCCTGGAATTTTGCACTGAATGTTTAGCGTGAAGGGCCACATAGTGGTGCCTTTGTGGTTAGCTCACACTTGTTCTCAACACCTACTCATCGTGTTTGTGTGGCTTATTCATTCACTTCCTGTTATCTTCACCAGTACCCTATTGCACCACTGGTACCATTGTGTATGTCTCAGAGGAATTTCACGCTACTGCGTTTAAAAAATAAAATAAAAAATGTATAGAGGAGTGATCTGCATTGGTTGTGTCTGGACACACTGCACTGTGCGTTGGTTGTTTTCACTTCTCATGCTTTATTATATCTCATCTAATGTAGTTGTCCCCTCTCTGTTTTTCCTTCTCTTCTGTTCCTTTTAACTTATTTTCCTTCAGCAGACAATTAGTTGTATACGTAGTAACCCCCATTTGTAGCTCAGGCATAACTCCTTATGTCTTGATGATGATCCATATATCTGGTTAAGGGATCAAGACGTTGTTGACTACAGTACCTTGACTCAAATTGATGTAATTATTAATTTACATGGGTACTTGCCTTTTTGACTTTACCATTGTCTTCATTTATGTCACACGTGAACTGGCGGAGTGTGGAAGTATTCATGACTTTTCTTGTGGTTGTTTCCCTTGTGCAATTATTTTTTTTTTTGACTTAATAAATGCATATAATTGTCCATTTGAATCTCAGACATAGACTTCATTATATCTGTGTTTTAACCCTTTTTGTACTTTGCATTTGAGAGATCTTTGTTTCTTTAGCAATAAATTTATAAAGAGCACAGTTACCACAAGGCGCTAATGAGAGGGAGCTCCAAAGGAAAAGAACAAAAGGAGAACTCCGATCACAAAGAAAAGTTACTAGCCATAATCACACAGAGAAAATCCAGGTCTTCAATGTTTTCCGAAAACTATTGTGTGCCTGTAAATCACTAATAGCTTGTGAGAGAGAATTCCAAAGTGATTAGATGCAAATGTTTGCGAAAGTTTGTAATCAAGAGTGATGATTCTTTGCTTTCAAAATAAAATGTTCTTAAAAAAAAATGCAAGTAGGAAAAAACATTTCACTACAATGAAATTTTAGGTGCTATTTCTTTGAAGCATCATTTTTGTAGAATGTGTTGATGCATGTTAGTATTTCCCAAAAACATCCTAATGGAAAAGGAGTGTTAACATTTTCAACAAGATTATGGGAAGCATGAAAATAAACAAGCACTGGCAAAGCCAACTCATCTGACATATTTTGTGAGTCTTTTAGTTTCGTCAATGCTGGTCTGGTTTTGACTTGGCTTTTGTAACACTTTATTGTTGTTGGCGCTGCCAGGCCCTCACCATTGTAACGAACACTGGCAGAAAAAGTTTTTTGTCTCAAAAAGCTTGCATTGCCACCAGTGGCGGCTCACCACCTGCCCTGAGTGAGTCTGGAAGGGGGGCTCCATCCAGATTCCTTATGCCACTGATTGCCACAGTAGTTCCTGGAAACGAAAAAAACTACTTTGTGTCAATATGCTCCTTATGGAAGAACAGAATGTGATCACTCGCAATAAAGCCAGCCGATAGAGAGAGAAATAAAAGTTTAATAAAAACAAAATGTTGTGGTTAAACCAGACTTAATTTGGGACCCAATTCTTGAAGAAAGCCCCAAACGTGTACCCATGTTATGTCTTTGAAGTAGTGGTTTTCATGAATTCCCAAGAACTTGCAAAGTAGACCAGGAAATCTTACTCCTAGAAAATATTTGTGAACTGTATTTTAGAATGAGCAAATCTGCATGTGCAGATTTGCTCATGCAAAAATATATTGAGCATTTGCAGGTTCACTTTCACTCCAACCACTTTTTTCCCCAACCCTGGAAGAACTTCTGCTTCTGCCCTTGTCAGGAGTAAATTTCCAACCTTTCTCAGTATGGGCAAAGATTAGAGAAATCCTTAAAACATGCGAGTTAGTAGGTTTGCAAACTCAAAGGCATTCCAGCCCTGGAACTATTGCTTACTGCTTCCTCCAGGCCCATTATGTAGATCTGTGTAAAGGTGGCAAAATAATGAAATTGCTACAGTAGGGATTGAAATTGGAACGTATGCAAGCCCTATAGTTTTAGCCCTGGCATAATTAGAGAGGCTATTATCACAGCTCTTTCATAATGAGACTGCTACCATAATTTGTCGCTGCACTGCATGGCACCAAAGGGACAAGTAGATTTTTTTACGGGACAACTTGATTTAAGAAGAAACCTGTCCCATGGGCAAGGAGATATTTTAATAAATTCCTCACCACTGACAATCTCTCAAGCATAGAAAAGGAGACAAGGACAGCCATCAGGGAGCTGAGGCTAGGAGTTAAAGATGGGTATAGAGGCAAGTCTTTAGCTGCCCACACCCACCCTCCTTCCTGCCCCCGGTTGTCTGTCTGGTGCTTGCCAAATGGTGTTTTTTTTCACTCCCCCACTGCATGCCTCCACAGTGCCCTGCTCACACTGCAGTTCTTTAGTTTAGTGAGGGAGGCGGGCACAGGCAGTAGAGGAACCAACATGGCATGGCCTGATGCACTGTGGAGGGCCACCAGTACTCAGGTCTGTGAGCACTGCACACTTGGAAATCTTTCATTCTTTCACTTCAGCCTGCCAGCGGCTGACAACTGTAGTTGTTTGTCACGTTTTGTGTAAGTGCGCAAGTGAATGTACGTGTAAAATGTGTGTGTATATGGCGTGTGTGAGCAGTGGGACAGAGAAGAGCCTTTCCTTCCTTACTGGTGTCACTAGCCTGTGCCTTTAACCTGCTGCCCCTGAACTACTGCTGCCTCCTGAATATTGGGTTTCAACCCTAAACTCTGGGTTTCTGGGGCTGCTGCTGTCATCTCCTACCCGTCTTGTATGCAGATGACTCTCTGTTCCTAGTTTTTGTTTGCTTCTGCCTTTCTCTTTTCGGGGGTGTCTTGTTTTCTTCTCATGTCCGCAGACGGCTTCCTTCCTTGGGAGGTGTAGTGCATAGTTGTCCACGGGTGGTCGTCTTCAGCTTCAGGATCTGGAGTGTTGCAAGGTTGTCATGGGCCCTAATGCAACCAAAGCAAATAAATGTTCCCCCTCACATGGTGTGTTAGTGACAAATACAGCTATAGGTGGGTCCAATAGGCCCCTCACACTCCTAGGCCCTGGTGACACTGCTTCTGCTGCACTCTTATTAAGCCCCTGTATCAGGCCCTGGGTAGCCCTCTAGTTTTGTGTCTTTTCAGAGTGGCCCGGTGCCCTTCATGCCTGTGTCTCCTCCATCCACTTTCTATTCCCTCATCGTTCTCTGTGCTCAGTCTGCTTCCTCCAAGTGGCTACCAATTGTCATTGTGTTTTGCGCTATCAATACACCTGGCATTGATGACGTCTTCAGGGCACCCACCAATATCGTGTTTCTGCCGGTTCCTTTTTCCGATGTGTTTGTAAAAAGGGAAAGATCATGGGAAATCCATGGGCGCAGCCACTGGCTCTAAAGCATTGTCAAATTTGTGAATTGCTTTAGCATAGAAACAATCTACCTTTTGACATGCATGGATGTACGTTTCTGAGTGTTCTCTCCATTTCTTTACAAAAGCTACATTTTGTGGAAATAAGTTGTCATGTACACACGTGAGGATGTGAGTGGATGAGTGATTTTCAGCATACCCTATGCGGAGTAGTTCAGATAGCGCACAATACAGGCCCACTTCTGTCTTTCAGATACAATAACATTGGGTTACCTTATTACATTTAATAAGTGCTAACTTTCAACTGGAAGCAAGTAGGAAAACCGAGTTTGGTTTCTAAAGAATTGTTGTTTAAACCCCTCTTTAATGATAAAGGTGAGTTTTTAAGTCACAGTTTTGAAATTGATATGCTTAGAAAGTTGGCATTTTCTTGTCATAACCATTTGGTGCCTGCAGCTTGTATCCTGAGACACATGGTTAGGTTTAGCTGTCAGTTTTTGTGCATTACTCTTAGACAGTGAAGCAAGGATGGGCCACCTCTGACTTGCTCACAAAGATTCTGCCTCAGCACACTCACAAAGGGTTTCACACTAGTCATTTGTGCCTCTGTACAAGCTGGGGTGAGGGCAAGGAGGTAGGACATTCCAGACACCTCTCTTGGGGTGGGAGGGGGACGTTAGTTGGGGGGGAGGGGGTGTCTAGAAGCTACTCCCACTTAAAAGTGAGTACCAAGTATACATATTGGACCCTCAGATCTAAAGCTTCTAAGCCTGTGAAAGACTCGGAAGGGCTACTATGGTGCTTTGCTGCAAGAAGGATTGCTACTTTGCTGCCCTGTTTCTCCTGCTGCCTCAGTGAAGGACTGGAACTGCACCTTGACCCCAGGACTACCAGAGTGACTCCAAAGGCTAGTTGGCTGGTCTCCTTGTCAGAGCCCCAGAAACAGTAAGGCTCCAACCACCTTAAACCCAGCACCTGTACTCTGTCAGCTGTGAGCCTTGCCCCATCTGCCCCCAAGTGGTACCACCCCAGTCCTGGACCTTGAGAAGTGGTCCTGAGGTTGCTCTGGCAGCCCTGCTGTAGTCCAAGCAGACTTAACCAGCACAACGCATCGCCTCGCAACCTGGCATCAAAACCACTGCTGTGTGATACATACCTGGTGTGGGACCACACAGCTACTCCTAACTGCCTCTGTGCAAAATATCCTTGACGCAGAGCCTTGCATTGCATCCCCGCAGCTTCTTGGAAGCACCACTGCCCAACACATCCTCGACGCAGGACCTCATATCATAGCCCAAAATACCACTGCACAGCGCACCCTCGACATTGGACCCCCGCAGTGCTCTGCAACCAGGGTTTAATATACTTTGTTTAGCTGGCTTAACTTCGTCCCTGTATCTGCCTCTCGCTTCATTGTGGTCGGTCTAAACCTGAAGGTGCTTTGCCAGCCCAACTGTGGCCCAAGAAGACTCTACAAATATGATGCATCACCTCACAACCTGGCAGCTGAACATTGCTGCACGTGTCGGGACTTAAGACTTCACAGCTCCTCTGAACCACCACTGTGTGACTCATTCAACGCACGACCTCACTTTGCAGCTCGCTGGAACCGCCGTTGTGCGACACATCCTTGACACAAAACCTTCCATTACAGCCTCGCAGCTTCTCGGATGCACCATAGCGCAACACATAGTTGATGCAGAGTATTACATCACAGCCCGAATCACTGCTGTGTGACGCACCCTCGACACTGGACTCTGCACAGCTCTACAACCAGGTTTTAAGGTACTTTGTTTAGCGGGATTAACTTGGTCCCTGTATCTGACCTGCGTTGCATTGTGATCGGCCTGAACTAATCACTTTGTCCTGGTCCGGAGCAACCAGAAAACCACAGTTGGCACTTCGTGCTTTTAAGCACTATTTTCACCTGGATCTTTAAATCTGTATATCTCTGGTTCTACCGATTGGATTTTTGTTTTAGTGTCAAACAGTTTATTAAATTTTACTGTATTTTGTAAATTGGCGTGGTATTGTTGTTGTGTTGATACTTCTACTATTTGTGTGCTGCATAAACACTTTACACATATCCTCTACGTTAAGACTGCTTCTGTGGCAACCTACCAGAGAGATAGCACAGCTTAATTGTGGTGTTTGCTTGTGTTTCACCCTGACAAGAATTGTGGTGGCTGCTTGAGTAGTGCCTGAATTAGTAACCCAGTTTCCTACCAAAAGTTAGTAGGGTTTGGAAGATGCACAGTTTAATACAAAATGCCGTTGGTTACATAGGCATAGATAGCAATGGCAGCCTGCTTGCTGCAGGCTGATCTATCACTGATATAGACTGATTTCAATGAGCCTTTATGTATTTTTTTTTAACAGTCCTGTCAATCATAAATAATTAGAATAATAAACGGTAGTTAGAGCAATTTCTAGAAAAGGAAGTCAATTCTAAACCTGAGAACTTCCTATAATTAATAGCCCATCTGCATTATAAAAGCCTCCGAGATGTTCTTACAGTTACATATAGGATATTTAAAGCAGTGTTCAATATTCTCTTTTCCATTGCACTCATCACGAAGATACCCTTTGCATAAACCATCATTTTGAGTGAGTTCTTCCATCCTTATGTTATTTTACAGTTTTTCTGCAAAAAAGGAAGGGCTAAAGTGACATTATAGAGAATATTGTAATACGATTTTTGGTTATGGTTAAAAAAAAAAAAAAAACACACTTACTGAGGGGAACAAATGCCAATGTTATAATGAAGATATAGTGAGGTGCTTAAATGAGATAAAATCTAATGTTTAAAAACAAAGAAATAACAAAGAAATTCAGAAGTTATCATTTACTTTACAAACTATAACTTGCAGCACGCCACATACTGCGTCTGACCTCGCATATTACATCACTCATGAAATTTTAAGTGATATAATTGACTTCACTGATAACATGTTGAATAACATCATTGATGGGATCACTGGTGACATTATCCACTCACTGTGACAAAATCTTATAGGGCTTGTGGACTTGAAGTAATTCAACACGCTGCACCTTTGATGGTAATGGACATAGATTTTCAAAGTTGGCACATTAGCATGGTAAACAAACAAATGGTACTACAGTTCCAAGAAAGACATCGTATGCCTTGGAAGGAGGTGAAAGAACCAGGGCCTTGTACACAAATAACGAGGCACCCATATTAGAATAGCATCACATTCAAAATCAAAATGCGTATGAACACAGATAGAACAACGTTGTCATCATAAGGACAGGAACAATAAAAAGCATAAACAAAATGAATTGGTGAGCTTTCAAAACTAGTAATGGAAGGAAATTACAGTGGACAATCTAATTAACTGGTGAAAATTGTCTGAAAGATGAAGAAAACCATTCAAAAATTATATGAAAGTCGAAGACCTTCAGTATAGGGACTGAACATATGTAAAGAGAAGACAATGTCATAGTCAATCAGAGAGAGGATATTATACATGAGCAGTCCAATCATCCATCCTATTGAAGCCGGTATGCAAGCTGTTTGTACGTAGTATCCATTTCAGTTCCTACTTATTTACTATAGAAGTAATATCAGCACCTCTTGGGGGTCAACTTAACCACAGTAATCGCCTCCCATTGAAGATTATTTTCGGTGTGTTATTTATCTGTTAAGTGGTCAACCAAGGGTGCATTGGCATCTTTGCAGCGTAGTCTGCTCCTGTGTTGGCAAATACGAATGTGTACCATCTGTATTGTCTGGCCAGTGTAGATTTTGTTACATGGACAAGTAATTTCATAAACAGGGTTTACAGTATTACAATTTGAGAGCTGGTTCAGGGTAATTTTAATATTGCCATGTACAAATTCTTGAGTTACCACATTTGGAGTATCCCATCAGTGGGTGCAAACACCATAAATCAGAAAGTGTTTGATTTGTCTTCTTGAGTGGTAGGCCCGCTCTGGCTTGGTGGTATTTAATATTCATACTGTTGCAGAACAGAGGCCGTTCAAGATTGAGTACACCCACATCGAGAACTGGCTAGTGTTTAAGGGTACATTTTTTCAATTGGTTTGAAATTGGGGAGAATGTGGTGACATACACCAAGTGGTCATTGTCTTCTCTTGTTTTGTAAGAAGTACATCTCTTGGGAAATACCATGCTATTTTCATAAACGGTTTCACTTGTTTACATGGGAAGCCCTTGGCATACAGTTTCTTGGCCAAAGTGTTAGCCTCCAGAAAGAAGTGCTGTTTGAAAAAACAATTCCTGCGAATACCAAGGAACTGAGAAAATGGAAAGGAGTCTCTCAATGCTCTAGGGTGGTGGCTTGTGTAAGAAAGGAGAGTGTTTCTCTCTGTGGGGTTTGTGGTACAATGATGTAAATAGTTCACCTTCAGAGGTTTTTATTAAAATATCTAAAAAAGTCATTTCTGATCTACTGTGTGTAAGTGTGAATTTGAGGCCACTGCAGTTTGCATTGAGTCAATGGCAGAAGTCTAAGAGGTGTCTTCCAAACCATGACAAATCATAAAAATATAATGGATGTATTCTTTCCAAATGATGGTATTCCTATGGAATGGGTTCTTAACTGAAAGGTTGTTGTTGACTTCTAGGTCATCCATGAAAAGTATGGCAACATTTGGGACAGAAAGGCCCCATGGATGTCCCTTTAATCTGTTTGAAAAAATGGCCATCAAAGTGGAAGAAATTATGGGTGAGGCAAAGTTCAGGGAGTTGTTTAATGATGAAAGTGGGTACTGAAACAGCGCATGTCCTACACTCACTGGTTTTCCCAATGACACTGATGCCCTCCCCCCGTGGGATATTAGTGACTAGGGACTCGATGTCCAATGTACAAAGAATACTCGTGTCTTGAGCAAAAGGTTGGTGTTCTACCTGATTGATCATATATTTGACATAGCATGGTGTTTTAAGTACAGAATACGTAAACAGAAGTCCACATAGCAGCCCAAAGGTCAAAGAATAGAACCACAATCCAAAACAATTGGGCATCCTGAGGGTGCTTCAATACTTTTGTGTACTTTTGATAGGGTGTAAATGTCAGGTGTCCTAGGGAATTTGGTGTTAAGGTATAAAAACTTGTTTTGAGTCAGAAAACCATCAGTCTTTCCTCTTTTAGTAAGACCAAGAATCAGATTTTGAATTTAATTTGTAGGAACAGAACCTAGTCTTAAGCAGTGTTCTGTGTTTGCCAACTGGCAATCTCAGCTTTGTAGAGGTCAATAACTTTGACTATGATACCACCACCCTTGTCAACTGGTTTTATTACCAGAGACTATATGGAATAAAGTTGCGCTTGTGTTCAAGATTGGAGATTTAATTGAGAATCAGTCTCTCGAAAGTATTCTCTGGAGGCATACTACTATGTGGTGGAGAAAAAAGTGGATGAAGGCTGAAAATTCATGTTGGCAGGACATGGAAGACCGGGGTTTTCCAAAAAGAAAGTATGATGACCAATTTTCCTAAAGGAGCATAATACCTCAGTCTGGAGGTCAAGAAAGTTGGGGCGAGTTGTGGGGACACACAAGAGGTCTTTACTCAATACTGAGCTTTCATCTGATGAAAGTTAATGATTAGACAGATTGAAGAGTGGTACTGTTTGAAAGTTATCCATAGTCGGTAGAGTTCTATTGGCGAATCTACCCTCAGTTACCATTGGTAATATTTCTGTCATGTCTGGCGGTCCCCTGGAGTGCTGTGACCGTCACCTCCCACGTATGGGGGGGCGTTGCCCCTATCTTCTCCCTAATAAATTTGTACTGGGTGTGTTTAAAGAGGAGCTGGTTCCTTTGCCGGAGTCTGAGTTGTCTGATGATTCTCCAGAAGTATCTGAGAAAGTAACAATTATGTTTTGTTTGTTAAATCTGCCCCAAGTGCGTTCAAAGTTCAGGTTTGTGTATGCTCTATTGAAATAAGTCAGCAGCGAGGTAGGGGTATGTTCTCTCGACCCTGTAATTTCTGATGTCACTTTTTACTTTCTTAGTCTTTTTGTCGTTTTCAATTCTATTGAATTCTGCCACTGTTTTCTCAAGGAGGTTTTTGACATCTGTGATCACACTGGGTACTCTAATCTGTTTCTCTAGATGTATGGTTTCTTCTGCAAGTTTCTTAGCGTGCTCAATGGCAGTATCAATATTACACACCACCCAGTGCCTCAAGCATGTAGTCCCTATGAAGCTAAATCCATGTAAATACTTCTCGTCATTGGTGAAAACACCGGCTCCTGACCGTGAGCATAGGACCTTTTAATCTAACCGTTGCTTCGACTAGATTCTCATTGTGCCCCAGCCTGGAATTTTGCACTGAATGTTTAGCGTGAAGGGCCACATAGTGGTGCAGGGATGTGGAATTCCTATCGCCCGACGCCCGGGACATCTTGTTTGGGGTCAAGGGCAACAAGTTTTTATGTTTACTTTGTCCTTGGGACAAGTAGGCCCAACCCCCTGCAGCACAAACCCTTTGGCTGCCTGTTTACAGAGAGTTGAACTCTCTGCAGTTGAGGTAATGTGTTTCCAAAGGATAATGCTGTTCGAACTTGTATTTATGGTTCATTATTTGAAAGCCTTCATTATTAGGGTGCGTGCTGTAAATAAATGTTTTAAGGTCACACTTCACTACTGACGTTGGTTCCAATACAAAAAAAAAAACGTGTACACACATGTTTGAAAAGTTTAGGCTAAGAGGCTAAGTATAATGCTCCCAGAATGCTCTCTGATTATATGCAAATGAAGTGTCATTTAGTAAAATGTGTTGATGCATGCTAGTATTTCCCAAAAATATTTCTAATGGAAAATCAGTGTAACGATTTTCAACACGATTATGGGAAGCATGAAAATAAACAAACACTGACAAAGCCAACTGATCTGACATATTTTTATAAGTCTTTTAGTTTCATCAATGCGTGTCTTGTTTTGACATGGCTTTTGTAACACTTTATTGTTGTGGGAGCTACCAGGCCCTCAACATTGTAACAAACATTGGCAAAACCCCCCCAAAAAGTTTTTGAACTCTTAAAGCACACGTTGCCACCAGCGGCATAACAAAGGCCCCGCAGCCGCCCTCCAGGGGGCCCCGTCAGCACAGCACCTGCCCTGAGTGAGTCTGGAGAGGGGGCTCCTCCATGTTCTTTGCAAAGGGGCACCCTCCAGTTTCGTTACGTCACTGATTGCCACTGTAGTTCCTGACACTGAACAAAACTACTTTGTGTAGCAATATGCGCCTTGTGGAAGAGCAGAATGCGATCACTCACAGTAAAGCCAGCCGAAAGAGAGAGAAATAGAAGTTTAATAAAAACAAAATGTCTTTGTTAACACCAGACCTAATTAGGGACCAAGACCCACGTGTAGGTAGCTTTTTGCATGTTGCAAACTGCGACTTTCGCTGTTTGCGACGTGCAAAAAGCACATTGCGATGCACAAACCCAGTTTTGCGATTCAGTAACCTGGTTACCGAATCACAAAACGGGTTTGCTACTCGCAATTAGTAAGGGGTGTTCCCTTCCTAATTGCAACTCGCAGTGCAATGTAGGATTGTTATGTGACCGCGGGCGCAAACCAATCGCAGTTGGCACCCATTTCAAATGGGTGCTAACACTTTCGCAAAAGGGAAGGGATCCCCATGGGACCCCTTTCCCATTGTGAATGTCACTGTAAACATTTTTTCAGAGCAAGCAGTGGTCCTGTGGACCACTGCCTGCTCTGAAAAAATGAAACGAAAACGTTTCATTTTTCGTTTTTGTTATGCATCTCGTTTTCCTTTAAGGAAAACGGGCTGCATTACAAAAAAAAACTGCTTTATTGAAAAGCAGTCACAGACATGGTGGTCTGCTGTCTCCAGCAGGCCACCATTCGTGAGGGGGTCGCAAATTGCGACCCACCTCATGATTATTCATGATGTGGGCATTTGCGAAGCCCTTGCGAATCACAGATGGTGTCAAGGACACCATCCTACATTCGGATTTGCGACTCGCAATTTGCAGGTCACAAATCTGAACCTACCTACTTGTGGCCCCAAATTCTTAAAGAAAGTCACAAAAGTGCACCCATGGTATATGTCGTACCCCTATAAAATATTTGTGAACTGTATTTTAGCGTGGGTAAATACGATGTGTAGATTTGCTCATGTGAAAATCTATTGAGCATTTGCAAGTTCATTTTCCCTCCAGCCACTTTCTTCCCAACCCTGGAAGAAGTTCTAATTCTGCCATTGTCAGGAGTAAATGTCCAACCTTTCTTATTATGGGAAAATATTAGAGAGAAGCTGGTAAAAATCTTTAAAACATGCAGGTTAGTAGGTTTGCAGACTCAAAGGCATTCCAGCCCTGGAACTATTGCTTACTGCTTCCTCCAGCCCCAGTATGCAGATCTGCAGAAAGGTGGCAAAATAAGGAAATTGCTACAGTAGGGATTGAAACTCCAAGTATTCAAGCCCTACTATGGTAGTAGCCCTGGCATAATCAGAGGGGCTATTAATTGCTGCCATAATTTGTCGCCACACTACATGGCACCAAAGGGACAAGTAGATCTTTTTACAGGACAAGTAGATTTGAGAAGCAACCTGTCCCCTGGACAAGTAGATATTTTAATAAATTCCACACCCCTCTGGTGCCTTTGTGGTTAGCTCACACTTGTTCTCAACACCTACTCATCGTGTTTGTGTGGCTTATTCATTCACTTCCTGTTATCTTCACCAGTACCCTATTGCACCACTGGTACCATTGTGTATGTCTCAGAGGAATTTCACGCTACTGCGTTTAAAAAATAAAATAAAAAATGTATAGAGGAGTGATCTGCATTGGTTGTGTCTGGACACACTGCACTGTGCGTTGGTTGTTTTCACTTCTCATGCTTTATTATATCTCATCTAATGTAGTTGTCCCCTCTCTGTTTTTCCTTCTCTTCTGTTCCTTTTAACTTATTTTCCTTCAGCAGACAATTAGTTGTATACGTAGTAACCCCCATTTGTAGCTCAGGCATAACTCCTTATGTCTTGATGATGATCCATATATCTGGTTAAGGGATCAAGACGTTGTTGACTACAGTACCTTGACTCAAATTGATGTAATTATTAATTTACATGGGTACTTGCCTTTTTGACTTTACCATTGTCTTCATTTATGTCACACGTGAACTGGCGGAGTGTGGAAGTATTCATGACTTTTCTTGTGGTTGTTTCCCTTGTGCAATTATTTTTTTTTTTGACTTAATAAATGCATATAATTGTCCATTTGAATCTCAGACATAGACTTCATTATATCTGTGTTTTAACCCTTTTTGTACTTTGCATTTGAGAGATCTTTGTTTCTTTAGCAATAAATTTATAAAGAGCACAGTTACCACAAGGCGCTAATGAGAGGGAGCTCCAAAGGAAAAGAACAAAAGGAGAACTCCGATCACAAAGAAAAGTTACTAGCCATAATCACACAGAGAAAATCCAGGTCTTCAATGTTTTCCGAAAACTATTGTGTGCCTGTAAATCACTAATAGCTTGTGAGAGAGAATTCCAAAGTGATTAGATGCAAATGTTTGCGAAAGTTTGTAATCAAGAGTGATGATTCTTTGCTTTCAAAATAAAATGTTCTTAAAAAAAAATGCAAGTAGGAAAAAACATTTCACTACAATGAAATTTTAGGTGCTATTTCTTTGAAGCATCATTTTTGTAGAATGTGTTGATGCATGTTAGTATTTCCCAAAAACATCCTAATGGAAAAGGAGTGTTAACATTTTCAACAAGATTATGGGAAGCATGAAAATAAACAAGCACTGGCAAAGCCAACTCATCTGACATATTTTGTGAGTCTTTTAGTTTCGTCAATGCTGGTCTGGTTTTGACTTGGCTTTTGTAACACTTTATTGTTGTTGGCGCTGCCAGGCCCTCACCATTGTAACGAACACTGGCAGAAAAAGTTTTTTGTCTCAAAAAGCTTGCATTGCCACCAGTGGCGGCTCACCACCTGCCCTGAGTGAGTCTGGAAGGGGGGCTCCATCCAGATTCGTTATGCCACTGATTGCCACAGTAGTTCCTGGAAACGAAAAAAACTACTTTGTGTCAATATGCTCCTTATGGAAGAACAGAATGTGATCACTCGCAATAAAGCCAGCCGATAGAGAGAGAAATAAAAGTTTAATAAAAACAAAATGTTGTGGTTAAACCAGACTTAATTTGGGACCCAATTCTTGAAGAAAGCCCCAAACGTGTACCCATGTTATGTCTTTGAAGTAGTGGTTTTCATGAATTCCCAAGAACTTGCAAAGTAGACCAGGAAATCTTACTCCTAGAAAATATTTGTGAACTGTATTTTAGAATGAGCAAATCTGCATGTGCAGATTTGCTCATGCAAAAATATATTGAGCATTTGCAGGTTCACTTTCACTCCAACCACTTTTTTCCCCAACCCTGGAAGAACTTCTGCTTCTGCCCTTGTCAGGAGTAAATTTCCAACCTTTCTCAGTATGGGCAAAGATTAGAGAAATCCTTAAAACATGCGAGTTAGTAGGTTTGCAAACTCAAAGGCATTCCAGCCCTGGAACTATTGCTTACTGCTTCCTCCAGGCCCATTATGTAGATCTGTGTAAAGGTGGCAAAATAATGAAATTGCTACAGTAGGGATTGAAATTGGAACGTATGCAAGCCCTATAGTTTTAGCCCTGGCATAATTAGAGAGGCTATTATCACAGCTCTTTCATAATGAGACTGCTACCATAATTTGTCGCTGCACTGCATGGCACCAAAGGGACAAGTAGATTTTTTTACGGGACAACTTGATTTAAGAAGAAACCTGTCCCATGGGCAAGGAGATATTTTAATAAATTCCTCACCACTGACAATCTCTCAAGCATAGAAAAGGAGACAAGGACAGCCATCAGGGAGCTGAGGCTAGGAGTTAAAGATGGGTATAGAGGCAAGTCTTTAGCTGCCCACACCCACCCTCCTTCCTGCCCCCGGTTGTCTGTCTGGTGCTTGCCAAATGGTGTTTTTTTTCACTCCCCCACTGCATGCCTCCACAGTGCCCTGCTCACACTGCAGTTCTTTAGTTTAGTGAGGGAGGCGGGCACAGGCAGTAGAGGAACCAACATGGCATGGCCTGATGCACTGTGGAGGGCCACCAGTACTCAGGTCTGTGAGCACTGCACACTTGGAAATCTTTCATTCTTTCACTTCAGCCTGCCAGCGGCTGACAACTGTAGTTGTTTGTCACGTTTTGTGTAAGTGCGCAAGTGAATGTACGTGTAAAATGTGTGTGTATATGGCGTGTGTGAGCAGTGGGACAGAGAAGAGCCTTTCCTTCCTTACTGGTGTCACTAGCCTGTGCCTTTAACCTGCTGCCCCTGAACTACTGCTGCCTCCTGAATATTGGGTTTCAACCCTAAACTCTGGGTTTCTGGGGCTGCTGCTGTCATCTCCTACCCGTCTTGTATGCAGATGACTCTCTGTTCCTAGTTTTTGTTTGCTTCTGCCTTTCTCTTTTCGGGGGTGTCTTGTTTTCTTCTCATGTCCGCAGACGGCTTCCTTCCTTGGGAGGTGTAGTGCATAGTTGTCCACGGGTGGTCGTCTTCAGCTTCAGGATCTGGAGTGTTGCAAGGTTGTCATGGGCCCTAATGCAACCAAAGCAAATAAATGTTCCCCCTCACATGGTGTGTTAGTGACAAATACAGCTATAGGTGGGTCCAATAGGCCCCTCACACTCCTAGGCCCTGGTGACACTGCTTCTGCTGCACTCTTATTAAGCCCCTGTATCAGGCCCTGGGTAGCCCTCTAGTTTTGTGTCTTTTCAGAGTGGCCCGGTGCCCTTCATGCCTGTGTCTCCTCCATCCACTTTCTATTCCCTCATCGTTCTCTGTGCTCAGTCTGCTTCCTCCAAGTGGCTACCAATTGTCATTGTGTTTTGCGCTATCAATACACCTGGCATTGATGACGTCTTCAGGGCACCCACCAATATCGTGTTTCTGCCGGTTCCTTTTTCCGATGTGTTTGTAAAAAGGGAAAGATCATGGGAAATCCATGGGCGCAGCCACTGGCTCTAAAGCATTGTCAAATTTGTGAATTGCTTTAGCATAGAAACAATCTACCTTTTGACATGCATGGATGTACGTTTCTGAGTGTTCTCTCCATTTCTTTACAAAAGCTACATTTTGTGGAAATAAGTTGTCATGTACACACGTGAGGATGTGAGTGGATGAGTGATTTTCAGCATACCCTATGCGGAGTAGTTCAGATAGCGCACAATACAGGCCCACTTCTGTCTTTCAGATACAATAACATTGGGTTACCTTATTACATTTAATAAGTGCTAACTTTCAACTGGAAGCAAGTAGGAAAACCGAGTTTGGTTTCTAAAGAATTGTTGTTTAAACCCCTCTTTAATGATAAAGGTGAGTTTTTAAGTCACAGTTTTGAAATTGATATGCTTAGAAAGTTGGCATTTTCTTGTCATAACCATTTGGTGCCTGCAGCTTGTATCCTGAGACACATGGTTAGGTTTAGCTGTCAGTTTTTGTGCATTACTCTTAGACAGTGAAGCAAGGATGGGCCACCTCTGACTTGCTCACAAAGATTCTGCCTCAGCACACTCACAAAGGGTTTCACACTAGTCATTTGTGCCTCTGTACAAGCTGGGGTGAGGGCAAGGAGGTAGGACATTCCAGACACCTCTCTTGGGGTGGGAGGGGGACGTTAGTTGGGGGGGAGGGGGTGTCTAGAAGCTACTCCCACTTAAAAGTGAGTACCAAGTATACATATTGGACCCTCAGATCTAAAGCTTCTAAGCCTGTGAAAGACTCGGAAGGGCTACTATGGTGCTTTGCTGCAAGAAGGATTGCTACTTTGCTGCCCTGTTTCTCCTGCTGCCTCAGTGAAGGACTGGAACTGCACCTTGACCCCAGGACTACCAGAGTGACTCCAAAGGCTAGTTGGCTGGTCTCCTTGTCAGAGCCCCAGAAACAGTAAGGCTCCAACCACCTTAAACCCAGCACCTGTACTCTGTCAGCTGTGAGCCTTGCCCCATCTGCCCCCAAGTGGTACCACCCCAGTCCTGGACCTTGAGAAGTGGTCCTGAGGTTGCTCTGGCAGCCCTGCTGTAGTCCAAGCAGACTTAACCAGCACAACGCATCGCCTCGCAACCTGGCATCAAAACCACTGCTGTGTGATACATACCTGGTGTGGGACCACACAGCTACTCCTAACTGCCTCTGTGCAAAATATCCTTGACGCAGAGCCTTGCATTGCATCCCCGCAGCTTCTTGGAAGCACCACTGCCCAACACATCCTCGACGCAGGACCTCATATCATAGCCCAAAATACCACTGCACAGCGCACCCTCGACATTGGACCCCCGCAGTGCTCTGCAACCAGGGTTTAATATACTTTGTTTAGCTGGCTTAACTTCGTCCCTGTATCTGCCTCTCGCTTCATTGTGGTCGGTCTAAACCTGAAGGTGCTTTGCCAGCCCAACTGTGGCCCAAGAAGACTCTACAAATATGATGCATCACCTCACAACCTGGCAGCTGAACATTGCTGCACGTGTCGGGACTTAAGACTTCACAGCTCCTCTGAACCACCACTGTGTGACTCATTCAACGCACGACCTCACTTTGCAGCTCGCTGGAACCGCCGTTGTGCGACACATCCTTGACACAAAACCTTCCATTACAGCCTCGCAGCTTCTCGGATGCACCATAGCGCAACACATAGTTGATGCAGAGTATTACATCACAGCCCGAATCACTGCTGTGTGACGCACCCTCGACACTGGACTCTGCACAGCTCTACAACCAGGTTTTAAGGTACTTTGTTTAGCGGGATTAACTTGGTCCCTGTATCTGACCTGCGTTGCATTGTGATCGGCCTGAACTAATCACTTTGTCCTGGTCCGGAGCAACCAGAAAACCACAGTTGGCACTTCGTGCTTTTAAGCACTATTTTCACCTGGATCTTTAAATCTGTATATCTCTGGTTCTACCGATTGGATTTTTGTTTTAGTGTCAAACAGTTTATTAAATTTTACTGTATTTTGTAAATTGGCGTGGTATTGTTGTTGTGTTGATACTTCTACTATTTGTGTGCTGCATAAACACTTTACACATATCCTCTACGTTAAGACTGCTTCTGTGGCAACCTACCAGAGAGATAGCACAGCTTAATTGTGGTGTTTGCTTGTGTTTCACCCTGACAAGAATTGTGGTGGCTGCTTGAGTAGTGCCTGAATTAGTAACCCAGTTTCCTACCAAAAGTTAGTAGGGTTTGGAAGATGCACAGTTTAATACAAAATGCCGTTGGTTACATAGGCATAGCAATGGCAGCCTGCTTGCTGCAGGCTGATCTATCACTGATATAGACTGATTTCAATGAGCCTTTATGTATTTTTTTTTAACAGTCCTGTCAATCATAAATAATTAGAATAATAAACGGTAGTTAGAGCAATTTCTAGAAAAGGAAGTCAATTCTAAACCTGAGAACTTCCTATAATTAATAGCCCATCTGCATTATAAAAGCCTCCGAGATGTTCTTACAGTTACATATAGGATATTTAAAGCAGTGTTCAATATTCTCTTTTCCATTGCACTCATCACGAAGATACCCTTTGCATAAACCATCATTTTGAGTGAGTTCTTCCATCCTTATGTTATTTTACAGTTTTTCTGCAAAAAAGGAAGGGCTAAAGTGACATTATAGAGAATATTGTAATACGATTTTTGGTTATGGTTAAAAAAAAAAAAAAAACACACTTACTGAGGGGAACAAATGCCAATGTTATAATGAAGATATAGTGAGGTGCTTAAATGAGATAAAATCTAATGTTTAAAAACAAAGAAATAACAAAGAAATTCAGAAGTTATCATTTACTTTACAAACTATAACTTGCAGCACGCCACATACTGCGTCTGACCTCGCATATTACATCACTCATGAAATTTTAAGTGATATAATTGACTTCACTGATAACATGTTGAATAACATCATTGATGGGATCACTGGTGACATTATCCACTCACTGTGACAAAATCTTATAGGGCTTGTGGACTTGAAGTAATTCAACACGCTGCACCTTTGATGGTAATGGACATAGATTTTGACCACATGCTAGACTCACAATATAACTGTCAAGTCACTCAGATTAAATTTTACATTTTTTTTTAACTGACATTCACCTCACAAACAAAATGCCTTCATAGACTTTAATGTGATCACCCCCTTTTTTTAAATCTTGAACACACTACAAAAAAGAGTTCTTAATCCATTCACTTAAGCAGGATTACCCTCTTAAACATTTCACATAACCTGCAATTTTAAGTCAAGAAGTTGACAAGTCTATATCTGCCACTGAAAAAACATCTTCTAGCAGGCCCTATAGGCACCCCACTGTAGTTTAGCAAACTATAAGAAACACATTCCTGGGATGGGCACATGGCATATCAGAGGCAGGCTTACAATGCACGTGTGAGATAAAACAGCTCTGAGTGGGACACGCCTACATTCTACACCAGTGGTTTCTAACAAGTGGTCTGGGGTCCCCTAGGGGTCCTCAAAGCCTCCGCAGGGGGGCCGCAACTGTTTAGAAAATTAAATAATATTAACAGGTTGGGTCCACAGCTTTCAGTAATGACTCAGTCAAGGTCCCCGGATTCCAATAATGATTCAGTGAAGGTCCCCAGGTTCTGGTAATGATAAAGTGGTGGTCCACAGAAGTCAAAAGGTTGGAAACCACTGTTCTACACTAGTCAACAATCTGCAAAGATCCAGAATCTTCAACTAAGTTCTAGAAATAAATATCCACACCTTATAAACGTCCTTGCTAGAGCACCGTATTATACCTATTGAACATCGGCATGTCCCCAGATAACCACTATAGCCTTGGAGCCTGCTGTAGTGGACTATACTGGAATGAAAGGCCTGCTTCTAGGCCTTTAACAAGGGAGTGGGACTTTAATTGCCGGTATAGCCTAGCTGCGAAGGGCTATAAAGCTATTAGAACATTCTGCCACTAAATGGCAGAATGTTCTAATAAATAAAACAAAGTCCTCACGGAGCCCGAGGGGATTTTAATCTGTGGAATGTTGACGCTATGGGCTTTTACCAGCCAGTAAACCCCAGAGAACTCTATTGTCTCCAGTGGAGCTCCCAACATTCCAATGTTCTAATAGATAAACTATTCTCAAGGATATATGATGGAACAACGCATGCGTATGTCACACATGCCTTTACAATGCGGTCTCTACAACGACCGCGTCTTTACCATGCATACCTTTACAACGAATTGCGTTGTAAAACTGTGTTGGGTAAAGTAACATGCGTTGTAAATTCTCACCTGCCTTACCCCCCCTACACCTGACACCATAGTCCACCCACCCCAGCCCTTAAAATTGCCCTTTCCACCTCTGCCCTACCCTGTCCTAAAACCTACCCCGCTCTGTCCTAAAAACTTCCCCGAACCCCCACCCCGCCCTAAAATCTACCCTGTCCTAAAAACTACCTCAACCCCACTTAAACCTACTCTGCCCTGTCATAAAAACTGTCCCGACACCCCCCCCCCACCTTAAAAGCCACCCAGGCCTCTCCTAAAAACTACCCCGCCTCCCCCACCCTGAAACCTAAAACCTACCCCGTCATGTCCTAAAAACTACCCTGAATTCCCCCACCCTAAACCCTTAAAGCTACCCTGCCCTGTCCAAAAACCTACTCCCGCCCTTGCCTAAAAACTATCCTGACCCCGTCCTAAACCCAGAAACCTAGCCTGTCCTAAAAACTACCCAACCCTGT
Organism: Pleurodeles waltl; assembly: GCF_031143425.1. Lineage (NCBI taxonomy): Eukaryota > Metazoa > Chordata > Amphibia > Caudata > Salamandridae > Pleurodeles > Pleurodeles waltl. The sequence continues at coordinate 223,686,214 of NC_090440.1, forward strand.
CCTTAAAACTAATCCAACCCTAAAACCTACTCTACCCTGTCCTAAAATCTTCGTCGACCCCACCCTAAACCCTAAAAGCTACCCTGCCCTAAAACATACCCGCACTGTCCAAAAAACTGCCTGACCCCCCACCCTAAACTGTAAAATCTACCCAGTCTTAAAAATAAAAAATAAAAACTTCTATCCTTAAAACTACCCCGGGCCCCCACCCTGACACCTAAAAACCTACCCCGCCCTGTCCTAAAAACTACCCTGACCCTGACCCTCGGCCCTAAACCCTAAAAGCTACCCTGCCCTGTAAAAAAAACTAAAAAACCCTACCCCGGCCCTAAAAACTACCCGAACTAAAATCTAAAAGCTACATTGCTCTGAACCCTGAACCCTGAAACCTACCCTGTAATGAAAACTACCCCATCCTGTACAAAAAACTACCCCCACCCTAAACCCTATAATCTACCCTGCCCTGTCATAAAACCTACCCCATCCTAATAACTACCCAGACCCCCACCCTAAACCCTAAAAGCTACACTGCTCTGTCCTAAAACCTACCCTGCCCTGTCCTAAAAACTAACCCGACACCCCCACCCTGAACTCTAAAACCTACCCTGTGCTAAAAACTACCCCCACCCTTTTTGAAAAACTACCCCAACCACTGTCCTTAAATCTGCAATCTACCCTGTCCTAAAACCTACCCTGCCATGTCCTATATACTACCCAGACACCCACCATAAAACCTACGGTGCCCTGTCCTCAAAATTATCTCTTCCTCACCCTAAACCCTAAAATATGCCCTGTCCTGTCCTAAAACCTAGCCCGCCCTGTCCTAAAAACTACCCTGACCCCCTCGCCCTAAACCCTAAAACCTACTCTGTCCTAAAAACTACTCCACCTTGTCCTAAAAACTACCGACCCCCCCAAAATCTACTCTGCCCTGTTTTAGAAATTCCCCCGACCAAAACCCTAAAAGCTTTCCTGCCTTGTCCTAAACCCTACCCCACCCTAGCCTGAAAACTACCCCATCACCTACCCTAAACCCTCAAATCTACCCTGTCCTAAAACTTACCCCGCCCTGTCCTAAAAACTACCCCATGCCCTAAACCCTACTCTGCCCTGTCCTAAAAACTACCCTCCCTAAACCCTTAATGTTACCTTACCCTGTCCTCAAACCTACCCCACCCTGTCCTAAAAACTACCCTGTGCTAAAAACTACTACCCTGAACCCCGCCATAAACACAAAGAGCTACCCTGCCATAAAACCTACCCCTGTCCTAAAAACTACCCGACCCAAGCCATATACCCTAAAAGCTACACTGCCCTGTTCTAAAATCAACAGCACCACCCCCGCCCTGAACCCTAAAACCTACCCTGTCCAAAAAACTACCCCACCCATCCTTAAAACTACCCCAAGCCCTGCCTTAAACCCTAAAACCTACCCTGTCCTAAAACCTACCCTGCCCTAAAACCTACCCTGCCCTAAAAACTTCCCAGACCCCCTTCTCCCGCCCTAAAACCTGCCCTGCCCTGTCCTAAAAACTACTCCTCCCTCCCTAGAAAACCTAAAAGCTACCCTGTCTCGAAACCTAGCCAGACCCCCGCCCTAAAACCTACCCTGTCCTAAAAACTACTCTACCTTGTCCTAAAAACTACCCTGACTCTCCTGCCATAAATCCTAAAACCTACTCTGCCCTGCCCTAAGAACTACCCTGACCTCAATCTTAAAAGCTTCCCTGCTTTGTCCTAAATCTTACCCCGCCCTGTCCTTAAAAACTACACTGCCTCCCCCACCCGCGCTAAACCCTAAAACCTACTCTGCCCTGTCCTAAAAAAAAATACCCCAACCCCCCCACCCTAAACCCTAAAATCTGTCCTGTCCTAAAACCTACCCCACCCCCTCCTTAAAACGACCCCGACCTAAACCTAAAAGGCTTCCATGCCTTGTCCTAAAATTACCCCGCCCTGTCCTAAAAACTACCCCAACCCACCCCCACCCTCACCCTAAACTCTGCCAAGTAACCTGCCCTATCCTTAGTCCTATCCCGCCCTGTTCTTAAAAACTACCCTGACCCCCACACCCTAACCCTTAAAACCTACCCTGCAATAAAAACTAATCTGCCCCAAACCCTAAAAGCTGTCCTGCCCTGTCCTAAATCCTACCTTGCCCTGTTCTAAAAACCCTAAACCCTAAAACCAGCCCTGTCCTAAAATCTACTCCGATCCCCGTACCCCACGCTGACTATTGCAGAGCGAGCATAATCCTGGCCCTTAAGGGTCTCCATGCTTCGGCTCTGTTATGATGTTTTAATTTTATGAAGTAAATTGGATTCATTTGCATTCCCTTTTGCCACTGCTCCATATGTGGAAGTTGGTGAACACTGTATTTTGGGTTGGTTATCTGCTCAGTGAGCATTTCTGGAATCTTTGCAAAGTGTCTTGACCACTATTCAGAGAGAATATATTTTTTGATTTGCAGTAGATTAATTGAAGTCAACGTGTATATGAACACTGCCCCGATCGCCGTAAGTGAATGACTGAGATTCACACGACCGTAAATGATTTTTAGCAATGCGTGGTGGGACTTGTGAACTATCAAAATCCATTGGATAGCAGATTGCAGGGATAGGGGATTCCAATAAACCCCTGACCAGAAAAAGATATAGCAATCAGCCCTGTAGAAGTCCTGTGTGGAACGAAACACATTGGCTACAGTTGAAATGGAATTTTTAAGAAGAACATGAATAAAGGGAAAATGTTTTAGCAACCACTTGGAAGAGTCTTGGAATTATGGGAAAATTCTTGTTTTTGATGTATGACCTGATTGTTCATGTACGTTATGTACGTTGCTGTGACTTCAATTAATCTGTTGCTGAGTCATTTTTTGATATTTCATAGGAGTTTACTCCAGGTCGGAGCATATGGTGGCTAGTGTCCCAGACTCGCGAACTATGGAGCTGATATTGCGAATCATTTTGTTTTCAATAATGTGGTAGGCGCAGTAATCTTTGCCTCTGCCTTTGTTGTGTAAATCATATATATGTATCAAAATTACTCCCTTTAACAGTATATATGTATATATATATATATATATATATGTATGTATGGGTGTGTGTGTGTGTGTGTGTGTGTATATATATATATATATATATATATATATATATATCTCTTTTTAAGGGAGTAATTCTAATATTCAATTCCTTACGCAAGTCCAACGTCCATGACCTCTTTCAAACCAAACACCTTAGACATGACTGTTCTTCACTTTATGAAATGCCCATAACATTTCTCTCCTTTCATAGTTACCAACTGCAGGTTTTACATATTGCTATAATTTTTTCTGGCACCTACTGCTCCAGTGATGTAGCCTCTCCCCTTTTTGCTCTCCAATGTGGCTATAGCAAGGAAACCTTTTTCTTGTTCCTCCACTTTTTTACTCCCCCCCCACAACCATCCACTGGGGGCAAGGGATAAGTTCAGCTTGTTTTTCTTGCAACATTGGTATGAACGGTTCATTTGACAACAAACATTTTGTAACTATCCACCCATGTGGTCTTTGTGTAGTACATATACAGGGTTTCCACTCCCCCTTCTCTATTCAGGCTTTTGCATTGTGGCCATCCCACGTGGTCTTTATGACTAAAGCCATCTTTTTGCTCCTCTCTCTCCTGGTGATTCAGAGACTTTTTTCTTTACACCCGCTAAGGTTTCTACTCTCAGTATATTTACGTTTAAAAGGAAGATTCCCATTTGAACCTATTCAAATTTTAAGCTGCTGTCTAATGAGAGGACAGCTAGGTTATTGGGTGCACTTGGTGAACCTTTAGCATTGATGCTTCCAAATATCTCAGAAGACCTGCTGTTGTTGCCTCAGATTTGCACTGAAGAAAAACAGTAACCATGTAGAATCTGCTCTATTTTCTCAGTCACTGGAGATTGATCTTCAAACACTCACTACAAAATCAGCTCAATTCTTTGGGGATTTCACAGGCCTGGATGTTTGATATTAGATAGCTAGCACGTTGGTATTTGTCATTTCTAGCCTCTAAACTGAATTGTTTTTGGCCTCAGGGTTCAGTTGTGGATGGCCCCAATGTGGAACAGTTTTGGTCTTGTAGTATTTTTCTTGATCCACATAGACAATGGAACATTTCATTTGTGCATGTTGGTCTAGTAAAATCGTTATAGGGCTGTGCTGATACTCCTGTACCTTGCCAAGGTTCAACCTGCTGAGGAGACGAGTTATCTTCACAGTGCTTCCCGTTTTAGAGCTTGAGGTTTGCACACAGGGTGAGATGAATGAGGGCGAATTTATATGCATCAGGTTTAGCATTCCTGAAAAATGCTGAATTTGTCACCTTTCTGCAAAATAACATACAGCGCTGGAAGGGTTGGGAAATAGTAGTGCAATAGTTAGAATTCCCTGTACGTCTGTGCATACCCACAATCTAAAGTGTTTAGGGGTATTCTCCATCTCCCCTCCAATCTTACCCACACTGGAAATGGTTGGGAATGTACTACAGACAAAGGCAGGAGTACAACTTGTTCCAGGGTGGGAGAAAAGAGTTCAAAGAAAGTGAGTTTGAAACCACTAGGCAGATTTCTGCATAAGTAAGTACATGTGTATTTTTGCTTATGTTTAAATGGAATTCACTATGTCGCCCGCCTGTGGAAACACCCCCCAGCCCTATGCAACTATGGCGAAAAGGAGTTGGCTGATATGACTGCCAAGAGAAACCGATATACGAGGCACATGGATGTCCCCAGAAGCATGATAAAATTAGGTGGGGGGAATGGGGGCCTTACTATGGACTACCTCCATGATGGTTCTATGGATTGAAATTACTGTTTTATGTACTTTATGCTCCAGAGTCGGTTTGTTATTGATGACTGTGTCGAACTCAATGGTACTCGTTTTGTAAACTCATTAAAACTTGGTTATCAAAAATGAAAAAGTAATTTACTATAGTTCGCTATAAGTTTGGTCTCCAGGCCTACTTATTTAAAGTCTAGAAAAATCCTGAATGTCAGAAATCTACAACAATTCGAGGGCATCTAGCTGCTAGTGGAAAAAAAAACAATAGACACACAAACACACAATTTCATTATTTAAAAAACAAAATATACACGTTTTAGATCGATAGATAGATCGATAGATAGATGCAAGCAATCATTTTTCACAGCTTCATACTGTGGTTCTCAAACTGGCATACAACAGGCTTGTGCTACTGTGAGTTGGCCCTACTTGTCCAGTGGACATAAACATGAAAACGTCTTGCCCTTGACTCCAAACAATGTCATTGGTGTTGTGTGGTTGGAATTCCACATCTCTACCACATGTTGCTGGCCATCTGGATTTTCTTTCTTTTTGAGAAAAAAAGATTTCAAAATGGTAACCCTTGTGTCAAAAAACATGTGCAGGTAGGAATGAGCATCTTGTATTGTTTTTTCTCATAAATAAAAAAGAGGGTACAAAGAGACAGGGCATGCATGCACTGTGTAGCTGGGACCTAAAATGAACCTGTCCTTCATGTAGTCTGACTGATGCTCATGTAAAGTGAGCCAATGCCTTCAAGCTGACCTTGTGCTATAGAAAACTACACAAAAAAACAAGCGCTCAAATACCCTCCAGTTGAATTCACTCTGTAGAAAACTGCAAAAAAACAAACAAAAAAAATTGTTATCAGATCTGCTCTCAGCAGAAGAGGGGAGCCGGGAGGGGGCATCTGAGATCTGATGCCTACCTTTCAGAATCTAATGCATGCACTGTCTAGCCGAGACCTAAAAATACACTGTTTTTAATTTTGAGCAGACTTTATCATAGTCTTAGATCATTGATGTGTGTGAGATGATTAACATCCCAAAATAGTTTCACGACTCGACCTCAGAGCCCTCGGTGGGTCCCCTACTTGTTGAGGGAAATCCTGAACGTTCATGAGCTCTCTTGGGTTGGAAGCTTCCCCTCTTGCCTGCCTGACCTTGACAGCCATTATCATTGGTCTAGTGACGTCGAAGGGTCACAAAGACATAGAAAAAGGACCAATGCCTCAGGAGCCATCCTTCATCTTGGCCCCGCAGCAGGGCGGCCAAGTTGGGTAGGGCACTTATTCAATACTACACAGTGAGACACAAACCCATGTTAGGGTAATTTAACTTTGTAAAACATGTAAAGTTAGCCTGCAGCTTCATGTCATCAAGACTACATCCACTAGACTTGGCTAGCCTTTAAAAAATAAAATCAATGTTTTCAAGCCTAAAACCGCTCTTGAACTGTATCTATCTGCCATACAAGTTCCAGAATTCACGATTCCTGTGACGAAAGAACCGGGCTGTACGTGAGTCATTCATATGTGAATGATGTCTGTTTCACATGAGAGATGTAACTGGAAAATAACAAATGACATTATTCAGATGCACTTTGTATTCACAACAATGCATTACTGAATAGCGACGTAACTTCACAACTGCATATTTGTTTCTGAACTTTTGTGATGCCCTTCAGAAAGGCCGTGTCTGAGGTGTGGGGAGAAACACAGACGGAGAGGGATAAGGACATGTGGAAGCGCCAGGGTGAAGGGGCGACTGGTGCTTCAGGTCCTACCTGGTACTTCAGGTCCTACCAGGTGCTTCAGGTCCTACCTATTTCAGGCCCTACCTTGCAACAAGAATGTGGTGTGGGTGGGAAGGGAAAGGATCGGCTGAAAAGACAAGAACTCACATGGAGTGCTTGAACACAAATAAAAAATGAAGCTCCAAAAACGGGAGCAGAGGATGGACAAGTACTTGGTCCATGCCGAAGGTGAGGGCCAAAGAAAAGAAGAGGCATGACGCGTGCACACCTTGCCAAGCAGGAACAAAGGATATAAGGGCGACGTTTAAGCTAACAAATGGTAAGCGATCGGCGGGCTACTATAAGCCCACTGACTGTAAACAACATGTCTCAGAGACAGCACATGCAGTGTCTAACCAAGACCTACAAAGTTCCTCCCTGATGTAAGTAGTGGAAGTATACATCTCATCCAATTGGAAACATGGTAGAGAAGAAATGTTCAGGGATGTCACAAACACAAGAATTAGGAGGTGAAGCACAGAATAAGGAAAATGAACTGAGACAGAAAAGGAAGCCTTCGAATCAGGAGCAAGGGCTTAAACCAAAGCCATCTCTAAGTATAATTGTATTCTATTGCAACTAATAGTCCTCCAACAACATACAGCTGAAGTAGTTAGCAGGAGGCTCTTAGACTTGTCGTTTGCTGATTAATGACTAACTAGAAGCAATACAGAGTGGCTTGTAGATCAGTCAACCCACAGCCCACCAGCGCTTTTCTGGACAGAGAATGAAAAAGGTGCAACCAGTTCATTTACAAACAAGTATGTGGGCCAACATGATAGATATCACAATCCTAGTGAAATAAAGCATAAACAGCTTCAGTACTCCCTCCCCCTTATACCCACTGAAGCATGTATTCCAAACACCAACACTATTCCATCCAGATTCCACTAGTATTACAAGCCAGGTTGATTTTCACTGTTAAATTACCCAGGTTTACACATTAGCTCGAGTAGGAACCAATTGTGATCCTGGTGATTAGAATAACTTCAACCTAGATTGTCTTCATCGCATAAGGATGAGAGCAGCTATCCTGATATGAACTGGAGAACCATAGGACTGACTATTCCCAACAATGCAATCAGTATTGCGTATTTCAGGCGCGGGCAGCCTACGGGAATGGATGGGGGATCCGTGCTGGCACTAGTGATCATATATGTGAAACATCACAGCCACAACATCTAGATTTTGCTAAAAAATAAATGACATCAAATTATCTAAGGAGCATGCTGTTATTAGCGAATATAGGTATCACCAACAAGCCTTCTCTGAGATTATAGACGCCCTTTCAAATGCTTGGTTTAGGGCCTAATTCTGTCTTTCCATCCAAGACTGTACTGTGCTGCACAGAGGACTGAAGACTAGAAGAACCTGCTCCAATATTAAATTTAGGCAAACTGAGAAGAACAGTATTTTCTAACTGCAGTATTCTTGTAACTGCTTTTAATTGGCTTTCCAAAGTTTAAAAAATGGGCGACTCTGCCTTCTTTTTTCTGCCTCCTTCTCACCCACAAGTCAGTGGTGTAACAAGCTGAGAACATCTTGCCATGCAGATATCCATTTAATTGAGAGACTTTCCATTCTCTCCCTTAAGCCATCTCATTAGCTTGCGCTTGTGTTTATCCAAGTTCTTCTGATGTTGTTTGGTGTAGCAAGGAGCAAATTGATAATTGATGTGCTTTTGGCCTGAGCTTCAGCACCATTTTCTCCCTAATAAATTCAGAATTTGTTGAGTGTGACAAATCACCTGTGAGGGTCTCAAGGTGCTGAGTTGTAGGCACAGGGAGATTAAGTGATTTGCTCAGAATCACAGGATGTCGAGCTGATGCAGAGACTTGAACCTGTTTCCCCCAGCTCTGAAGTTGGCAGCTCATACCGTTATGCCAAATCCTCTCCCTGTTCTCTCTTTTCAGTCCGCAAGATTGCTAAAGAATAGTTGTTCTCAATATCCGATTGTGGCTCTGAAGGAATTTAGAGCATAGCAGTGGAATGCCCCACCACTGACCTAGTTATTCCTTGACTTCTACCTCTAACAGTCTAGATTGAAGATGAGAAAACTCTGACACAAATGAATCTCCCCATTCTTGAAAGTAATGAGGAAGCTAAAGACAATCCTAAATGCCAGTGTAGTGATGAAGGAAGATAAATCATTTTGTTCAGACTAGAAGAGAAAAAGCTTTCCATTTCACAGCTCGCAAAGGTTCATCAACTCAAGAGTAGTTGGTTTAGAAAGTAGGTATCATTTTGTGAAGGAGAATTAAAAGATAGCAAATGAGCTTCCAATAAAGTAAAGGAAAATAGTTTCATATTGATATATTAGAGTCTTCAACTAGAGTCTAAGTACAGACACAATTCTGTGAAGATTAGAGGTTATCCGTAAAGCATCAGAATTTTCACCTGTTAATTTCTTAGAAAATATGTTTGAAGATGCATTTCCAAATCAACTATGGATTGGGGAGGCAGAGTAAGAAAGGAGCTTGATAACCAAGAACCCAAAGATATCTGTGATGTTTATTAGATATGTAGCGCAGTGTTACATTTTACTAAAATCGGTGAAGAAAATTGGTTTGGGGTAAGCTAGACGATTAGTCAGGAAAGGTAAGTCTTCATTGAAGCTACACGAACGGCACAAGACTTAAAGATCAAAACTACTCTTATATTTCCACAAGCTCTAAAAATGAATATTCAGAAAAGTGCTAAAGTTGCCATATTCGCTAAAGAAGCAATACATACCCTGTCTGAAATTACCAGGTAGAATGGAATCTCACAGATTGATTTAGATAACCAAATAATATATTAACACTACAGTTACCTGTTTATGGTTTTGCTGTATCTTGCAAGGAAGTATGGATGTATACCTTCCACGTATTCATTAGGCCTCTAACATTATTTCTTCAAATTTCTGATACTGTCATCTGGAATTTTAAACTATACAACTGGTTTTCAATGTAAAAACCGCTGTTTATGACCTAGGAAAACGGAATATTAACTTTATTAGTAAAAAGGAATCCAGTGGTGGCGATTGCAGGTCTCATGCTTGCAGAGTTGAGGCAATAATTATGCAACAAGCTGTTGTTCGGTGTTGAATTTATGTTGAACCACGTTATGTTATTGTACTTTATTTAATATGTTATTTATTGCATTTTCTTATGGGTCATTCTGGCTGTGAGACACTGTATGGCTCATGCTCTCTGAATCACTTGAAGGGTCTCCAGCTTTGGTGCTGACCGTTTCTCATTTGGAACTTGCATGCTGTGAAGCCTTGGCAATCAAACATCATATGAGCCCTTTTCAGCTTTCTATTAAACATCAGATAAATAGTTCCTTACGAGAGCCTTCGTGCCATTGTGTTTTATGCTCCCTATATTCTACTCATTGTCAACAAGTTTAACTGTGGATTTCATGCCACACTTGCTTGGCTATGTGTGTGCCTGTTTCCCAGCCAAATTACAGAGGACCTCCTGGATTCCTTTTCTTGATGCTTGTCATTGCTCGGCTGATTAAATGTATACATGTTTGGTTTGTTTCTAGAGGCCTAATAAGGGTCTGGCGTTAATCAACACATTGTGCTGTGTTTTCGGTGGTTAGGTAGCCGGTCAAAAGACTTGTGCAGCCATTATGTTTCTCGAGCAAGCTGACATTGTGTTCCTCACGTGGTGGCCTTCTTGGTGGCTGCTAAGTAAGCTCTTATCGAGGCTCATCATTTTGACAATCTTTGGTGATCATGTTCACATTTCCTTTGCGTTGTGGAGTATTTGAAAGTTAATTTATTGCCAGAGTTCAGTAAAGGTACCTGTGAAGTTGTTAAGTTTTAATCGGGGATTTCACCTTTAACGAACTTAGACACTTGACTCGTGATAGTTTATTTTAAGGTATTACTTGTATGTAAATGTGAAATTGGTTTAAATACTTCACATTAGAAAACTAATGATTTTAATTTTGATTATGTGCAGTCATGGATGCATCTCAGGATGTAGTTCACCTGAATTTGTTTGGCAACACATTACATTCTGTAGTCCAATCGGCTGCTGACCAGGGTGTGGGTGACAGTTTTCCTGGTTTCGACAGGAATCCACTTGAAGATTTTGCGGAACATGTGGAGAGTGTTGTAGCAGGAAGAGGAGATGGCATTGACCTGCTGAGTCATGCTGAGTGTGGAGTCCAAGATGAAGCCTAGGTTGCGTGCGTGGGTGGTGGATGAGGGCGCGGTTCCTAGGGAGGTGGGCCACCAGGAGTCATTCCAAGTTGAGAGGTTGGTGCCAAAGATGAGGATTTCTGTCTTGTCAGTGTTTAACTTGAGGTGGCTTGATTCCATCCAGCTGGCGATGGCGTGAAGTCCGTTGTGGAGGTTGTTCTTTGCAGTTGTAGGGTCTTTCGTGAGGGAGAGGATGAGCTGAGTATCGTCTGCGTAGGAAACTATGTTGATGTGGTGGGTTCGTGCGATGTTGGCGAGGGGGGGGCCATGTAAATGCTGAAGAGCGTGGGGCTGAGCGAAGATCTTTGGGGAACGCCACAGATGATTCTGGAAGCTTCTGACAGGAACGGTGGGAGGCGGACTCTCTGGGTTCTGCCTGAGAGAAATGACGAGATCCAGTCGAGTGCCTTGTCGCGGATTCCAGCTTTGTGTAGGCGTGTGCGGAGAGTGTGATGACATACCATGTCGAAAGCTGCGGAGAGGTCCAGTAGGATGAGTGCTGCTGTTTCTCCCTTGTCGAGCATGGTCCAAATGTTGTCTGTGGCAGCAATGAGTGCAGTCTCAGTGCTGTGGTTCTGCGGAATCTGGATTGAGAGGTGTTGAGTACCTTGCTGTCTTCCAGGAACCGGGATAGTTGGCTGTTTACAATTTTTTCGATGACCTTAGCTGGGAATGGGAGGAGGGAGATTGGCTGGTAGTTCTTGGGGTCGTCTGGGTCTGCCTTTGGTTTCTTTAGCAGGGCATTGATTTCTGCGTGCTTCCATCTTTCTGGGAAGGTGGCTGGGGTCCGATGGTGATCCGGAGTGGATGGAGGCCATGGTGGTGGCGGTGTCCTCTTTGTTGACAGGGGTCCATGTGTGCATGAGGTGGGTGTTGCTTGGAGCGTTGGGTTCTTGGGTGTTTGTAGTCAGCTGGTGGGTCTGGGGTTTGAAGATATTGTGGATTTTCTGTCTTTTCAACGGAAGTGGGTTGCCAGTGAGTTGCAGAACTCCTGTGACTGCAGGGGGTTCGTTGGAGCAGGTCCTGGGGGTGGAGAGCTCTGATGATGCCGAAGAGCTCTTTACTGTTGTGAGGATTGGCGTTGATGCGATATTTGAAGTGGGTCCTTTTGGTGGTGCGGATCAGTTGGTGATGTTTGCGTAGGGCATCCTTGAAAGCGATGTGGTTGGAGTTGGTAGGGTCAAGGTGCCAGGTTTTTTCCATTCTGCGACATAGCAGTTTGGATTCCTGTAGTTCTGGGGTGAACCAGCTGGCCTTGATTCTGTGGGAGGTGTTTTGGGGGATTTTGAGCGGTGCAAGGGTGTTGGCGCAATCTTCTATCCAGCGATGCAGGTTGGGGGGTGGCTATGGTGGGGCCCGGGCGAGAGTGGAGATCAGTTGATCTGTTGATATTTTGCTCCAGTTGCGTCGGTGGGGGGTTGTGTGCGGTGGTGGTGAGTGACTGGTTTTTGGTAGGAGAGGTGGATGCAGCGGTGGTCTGTCCAACTGAAGTTGGTGTGGCTGAAAGAGACGTGGTTGCTGGCTGAGAAGATGGGGTTGAGTGTGTGGCCTGCAGAGTGGGTAGGTGTAGTGACGAGTTGCTTGATGTCGAAGTTGGCGAGGTTGTCGATTAGGTTGGTGGTGTTGATATCGTTGTTATTTTCTAGTTGGAAGTTTAGGTCACCAAGGAGGATGTAGTCTATTGAGGCGAGGGCTTGGGAGCTGATGGCGTCAGCGATGTCATCACAGAACTGCGGTCTGGGTCCAGGGGGTCTGTAGACCAGTGTTCCTCTGAGGGTGTTGTTGGCGTTGATGTGGAGTTTGAAGTGGAGGTGCTCGGCAGAGTTGATGGTGTCGTGGGAGTTGGTGGAGACTCTTATGGTGTTTTTGTGGACTAAGGCGATTCCTCCTCCTGGTCTTTTGATTCGGTCTCTTCTGGTGATCTTGTAGTTTTCTGGTATGGTTATGCCTACGTCTGGTTCTGAGGCCGAATTCATCCAGGTTTCAGTGAGGAATGCGACGTCGGGCGAGTATGTGGTCAGGAGGTCCCAGAGTTCAATTGCATGTTTGTGGACGGAGCGGGTGTTAAGTAGGATGCATCTTAGGCGGTTGTCTGTTTTGATTTGGAGTTTATGTTGAAGGTGAAATTGCAGGCTTTGCTGGAGAAGGGTCCTTTGGCGTGCGTCGGTGTGGACTGGAAGCAGATGGAGGAGCGTCCTGGATTAAGGGCGTGGAGTTCGTTGGCAGTGTAAAGGTGTTTGGTGGCGCAAGAGGCATGTTGGCCAGGGGGTCTGGTGCTGGGCACGGTCTTGGCGCAGACGGGCTTGCCTTTGGCGCGCCTTCGGTGCGTCCGCGCTGCGGCCGGCATAAGAGGAGAGGTGGGAGGGAGTGGCAGCTGGGAGGAGGGAGGGAAACCTCCAGTGGGAATGCGGGGGGCGAGGGCAGCAGGAGTCAGGAGCGGGAAGAGCTCCGAAGAGGAGGGAGGGGGGCGGGGCCTTCCAGGAGAGGAGAATCCAAGAAGCCCTAACAAGCCCAGACAAGCCCAAACAAGCCCAAAACAATGGCAGCACTTACCGGGGCAGTGGTGAGGAGGAAGCGACCTGTCTGTTCGTTGGATGATACAGCGATCGTTGGATGATACAGCAATATTATATTTTAAGCATGTTGTCTAGGCACGAAAGACATGTTGGAGCTAAGGCTCCAATAGAAGATTCTGTGTATCAATGTGCTTGTGAAGGAGCTACTGTTTTAGGCAGCATAGGGCTGTCTAAACCTTCCAAGTACTTAGCAGACTTTTACATTTTTGGGTTGTGTTAAACAATAAGGCGGGGATGAAGAAGGGTACTTGAATTATATATGATGTTAGCTTGTATTGTATTATCCTTAGCTCACCCTCTGTGCTTTACTTTGTTAGTGACCCAGGTTCGGAGATTCCCATTGATCAATTGGAGCCTCTAGTTGTAACAGTGGCGATAGAGCTCATTTTATCTTTTGATTAAACTTGGTATACATTTTGTTACCAGAGCCTTCCTGCTGTCATCATATACGCTCCTTACAGGTTTTATTGAAGATGCAGGGATACGTTATTTACTGTGGCTCAAAGGCAGACTTTTCCCTTTGTTGCACTTTGTGCTTTGTCATCATGAGAGATAGAAAGAAGGGAAGGATTTAATGAAAGCTCAGAAGCAAAAGCTAGACTACTCGTTCATCAATGAAAGTAGTAGGCAGACACAGACAGTTTTCTGGGGTCCTCACTGCCTATGCTTCCTGAGGCCGGTAACAAGCAGACTTTTGAGCCTACCCTTATATGCTGTAAGCACTTAAATTACAGCTCTTGCACATTATTGCTGTGCAGCCCTTTGGGTTTGTCAGTGCTTGTTTTCTTTGTAAAGTCTTTTTGTGAAGCTTTATTATTGAGAGAGCTTCTGGACCCTCACTGTTAATTAAAAAATAAGAATATTGACTGGAGAAAAAATATTTTTTGTTGTCAAATAGCACAAGGTGCCATAATGGCCCCTGGCACAATATGGAACTATTTTGTATGCAGATGTGCTTCTTGTGAAAGAGCAAATTGTTGTCACTTAGTGAAGTTGCCCAATGACTAAAGTCGACTAACCCTTTGCCCCATGCTTTATGGCGTAGTGGGAGGATTACCAAATGTGAATGACAAAATAACAGACCAGTGGATGACGAGAGCCTGTTGAATGCCCCTGTATTGCTTACCCAATAATTACATAAATCATTATGATTAATGCATTGTTTCACTACTGTTTTTTTAATTGACATGATCACTAGTAAGAAATGTGATTTTAGCTACTAAAGTTTGTATATATGTTTTACTTTGAAGACGTTTAGTAATAGCTTAAGTGGCTATGTGTGGTAGAAAAAATGAAACCAGTGGCCTGAACAGAATGGAAGAAAAATACCTTTTAACCATTCTGTCATTAACAAAGCAAACTATAAAAACCGAGCAAGCATCCAGCTACTAAATTGCAGCCATTTGGATTTTTATATATTTTTAAAGTTTTTTTCAATTTTGTTATGGTTTAAAGAAACTCCTTTTGCTTTGGAGATTTTTACATACAATCACGGAATAACTATGGGTCGCAGAAGTACTAAAATCATTAATATAGGTGATGGACTATGGGATGGAAATGAAACCAGAAATGTACTATTTACACTGTGGTCAAACCAGCTTTTGAAAAGTATTAGCGTAAATGAATCCTTCTGTTGTAGTAGGTCCAGGAATGGTTCTTTTGGCAGCAGATGAGTGAGATGTGTGTTTGAAGATTGTGTGTGTGTCCTTTTCTGTATCTGTCTCCTCACCAAGTGTCAGTCGTCATATTAAAGTAGTACTCATGTTACACTTTTAATGCATACTTGGCATAATATGCATAAATGTTAATAGCAAAAGAAATAAAACACATTTGCATGACGTTCCATTTAGACACACTAAACTAGAGTAACTTTATGCCTTGTACCAAAGTTTAATTTTCTTCATGACACTGTAATCCAGAACCTCCTATCTTAACACATTAAAATTAAAGTATTACATAGTTTTCTGTCTCCCATCTGTTTTTACAAGCTATTCTAGATACTTTGACTCTAACTACTGTTGGTTCAATCTTAGTCTCTGGGGGGTAGATGCCAGAGAGTCATACAAGAGCAGTGGTGATGGCACTTTTGAAAACCTAGACCCACCAAACTAAGGAAGTAGGATAACACACTCTCTGGGCAAACCTTACTGTTTGCGTGACTTCACACCTTTGCCTTTTCAGTACATTGCAATGCAGTCATAACATACTACAACATTTTGTACTTTTGTAAGTAGGCTTTCATCCCCTAATTAATTATCATTGTTGGTATCCGTTGTGGACGTACTCATACAGTAGTCAGAAGTGTTGATCCACTGCCCACTACTCTTTCTTCTTTCTTGGGCCTTTTATCCACCTAAAATGAATATTTGGACTGTTTTGCATTCATATTGACAATAATTGGCTCCATTTTGGTGTGGACCACTATTCTGCTAGAATGTTCTCTGAGCTTTAAGCTGCATAGTGTCATGTCATATCTGAGTTCAAAGGTGAATCAAAGGTTTGAGTATCCAACAAGCTTAGCTATGCCTCCCCCCATTTAATGATCACAATTACCTAGACAGTTTGGTGGCAAAGCAGTACTAGTATGCCAGACTGTCCTTTAGACAAGAAAATGTCTGACTCACGAGTACCTTTAAGCCCGATTGACATACTTTCCATACATTCTCTTAAAGTGAATAGTGCCCCTTGTGACTCCAAAGGTTTTCAGTGGAAAACAGACCACAGAGTAGGTTTTCAGGTTTTAGTTAGTTATTTCTTTCTCTATCACTCTATTTTTATCACTGTAAGCTGCGAACTCCAGTCACATCCACCAACATGGGGCTGGTGCCAAGCTGCAGACGCAGAGACTGCCACAAATCAAAAGGGAACTGTGCCACACAAATCAGACACAGAAAAGCTTGCACTCCTCAATGTGATAAACAGAGACAGTTTATTCTGCAACGCGTTTCGACCTGAATGGTCTTCCTCACAGCCAGTTACAAGTTGAGAGTGCACCATCACCTTTGAAAATAAATCCGCAACCATGGACTTGGAAAAAATACCACATGAATTTGTCTTAGCTTAACAAGAAGTGGCTTAATTCCCTTTCATTGACATAATAATGTGAATTGACAACGTATTCAATAAGAACTATGGAATTCATAAAAATTGACATTATGATGCTGTGAGCGGGGCCGAAAAACTGTTTTGTTATGTACAGAGTACTGCACAATAAATAATGTTAATCAGTGTTTTACCCCCTGTGGGCGATGCATTGTAGAATTAGCTTAGATCCTAGATACCAATGTGCAGACTCTCAAACAAGTTACACAATGCCAAGTGGCATACCCATAAATTGAGTGAATTATACAAAAATATTCACAAAGTCATCACGTAATCTCCATTCCGAGACGAAGAAACAAATAATAATGACAAAATGCACCTCGTCAAATAACATGTATCCACAAACCACAATTGGGAACATATTGCTCACCTTACATTCCTTCCTTCAATTTTAAAATGTGGGAGAAACAAGGGAGAGCAGACATATAGAAGTACTTTCAGTCAGAAGAAAAGCATCATCCCAAAACCTCAAAAGGAAATTAAATCATGTCCCAACATGCACATGAAGTTCTTCATCAAGATTAAGGCACCCGGAAATTTCCTGTTGAGTAAAATGCATTTCCAACTCCATCCTCCTCAATTTTCTGTCCCATTCCCCACGTCTAGGACTAGCAGGTACCCTGACAATGCCAAAAAACAAAATGAAATCAGTCTCACCCTTGTGTACCTGATGCCAATGACCTGCTACAGGGTTATTATGGCAGGCTGATGTTCCACAATTCATTTCTTCATAGGGACCATAGTGCTCCCCACATCTTGCTGTCCACCTGGGCGTTGCAACATGTAAACCACAAAATCACTATTGCATGTAATGGATTCCTTGATCCTGACCTCTTTCCCTGAAGGAAGGATACATGTCTTCCTGTTCACACTGGTTTTGCAAGCCTTGCATCTGCCACACTTATAGAACCCCTTTTGGTCTTTCACCCAGGAACCTTCATTATCCCGTTCAGTGGAATAACTGTGCACCAACAAGTCTTTCAAAGACTTGCTGTATGTTACCCTGGGGTGCTGGCCATGCAACCAATCTCTGGGTCCATTTTGACCAGGTGCCAATGTCTGTTAAGCATGTCTGCTTAATTTTAGTGGACTCGTCATTGAAAGTAGTAATTAGTCTAGGCAGATCTTGTCTTTTTCTGCAACAAACTCGTCCTTGACTCGTCTTTGATGATATACACACACTCGGAAAAAACACAAAGGTTAAAGTGACATCAGCGTTAGGGGTGATAAAAAGATCTTATTTAAAAAAAACAAATTAAATACTTAGAAATACGCTGAAAAAACCAAAGGTTAAAATAACTTTAATTTTAGGTGAATGTCAGTGACAAGATTAATGTTTTGAGCAACAAAAAAAAACACAGAAATTCACCAGTTAACAGAGCTAACTATAACTTGTGCCCCTGCCATGCACTGCTTATGATCTCACATTTTACCTCACTCGGGATGTGTTCTATGACATAATTGATGACATCATGCAATAGTGGCAGGTAACTACCATGCTACTTTTCTACCTAATTTTGTACAGCCTGTGTCCAGCTAATCAGCTTAAGTGTTTACAACGCATGTGCTCCTTATGCACCTTAGTAGTGTAGAGGTATTGAACACATTATAAATCTTTGTAGTGAAGAGTAAATCTGTGTGCACATAACACCAGCTTGCTTTACCTATGGGGATTGTATGAATGAAATGATGTTTCATATTATTTTGAGCTACTTTGCACTTGCATTCAAAGCTCTAACGCTATCATGGCTGGACTGGTCGTAGCAGCCACGGGGGCGTTTTCCTGGGAGGCTGGAGGGTGAGACCGGTTTTGCAGCAGTGATGCAATATCGGCCTCCAGTAACAAAAGCAGCAGTGCTTCACACCTGCCCCCCTATCTGCCATAAACCACCACACACCCCTTTCCCCCACCAAGAACCCTCTTGGTTTGTTGGGAAAGAGGCTGGTCCAGACAAAATTGTCAGGACAGCTTTGGAATCCCAATCCGGACCTGAATGCTATGGATTTATAGAGCAATGTGTACAAAAGAAGCTTGGATGATGTCATCAGTAATGCAATTAGTGATGTCATTAATGATGTCATTTGAGATGTCATCAGGGAAGTAATATGTGAGGTCATAAGCAGTGCATGTCGGGGCATAAGTTAGTTACCTCTGCTAACTAGAACTGGTTAATTTTGGTGTCCTTTTTTTCAGTTCAAAACGTTAAGGTTGTCACTGATCCATTCAACTTACTGTAATGTTAACTGAAAAAAAAAAAAAAAGGTTGGAGTTAATTTCAAGGGTTTTTAAAAAGTAAAGTATTTTATTACCATATGTAATGCCAACTCTCTTCCGTGCATGGCCAAAGGTAGTGCACGGCAAGGGTGTTGACCACAGGACCTCATGTTTTTTTTAAAGGGGAGAGGCCCATGTGCCCACCTCCTCAAACCTTATTATGCCCTGGTGACCCCATGTCCCAGGTCCTTTTTTATGAACGAAGAGGATGTCTGCGTGAATACCAGCCCCACCAGGCTACTTTTTTTTGTTGTGTTTTTAACTGAAAGGGGATGGGAGCCATGTGGTACCCCTCTCCGAACCCTATTAGACCCTGGGGGCCCCAGGGCCTTTATTAATGAAATGGGATGAGGCTCTGTAGCCCCACTCTCCGAATCTTCTCAGGCCTTGGGGATCTCATCGACTCAGGGCACCGAGTAAAAATAAAGCGGGCGGGGGCTGCACAGCCCCTATCTCGAGCCTTTTTAGTCCTTTGGGACCCCATCCTTCATGCCCACTAATAAAAATAAAGCGGAGAGAGGGCTACGCAATGTCCCTCTCTGATCCGTGTTAGGCCTTGGTGACCCCACCCTTCAGAGTCCACACCATTAAAGGTGGATGCCCACCTAGGGCACTCACAAACTTTTAGGGTTGTGATGGGGGAGGTCCAGGGCCTCTGTGTCCCCAGCGGTCTCCCCTCATGCAGCTACTAATGCTGACAGGAGCAATATTTTGATCGGTTTCCCTGCTGGCATCAGTGTGGGCAGGAAAACAAATCAAAAGTTTGCTCCCAGGCAGCGCAAGCTTTGAAAATGCTCCCACCGGCTAGGAGGAGACTATTGATTTTTTTTTTTCCTGCTATTTTGTTTCCTAACTGTGTTTGCACCCCTGGGTCTTTTATGACTCTGAGAGGGTGGGGGGCGCGAAGCTCCTTCCCCATTTTAGCTAGTTTTGGCCGCAGGGATGGGCTCTCGGGCCTCAAGGAGGGGAGGCCGTGCAGCCCCCTCCCCTTACGTGTAAATTTCGATCCTGTGAGTTTGATTCCCAGGCCCTTTAATGGCCAGAATGCTCTCTTTTTAAATTGGTGCTCCTTCAAGAGCTTTTCGAGCCAGATATACAATTATTTTTTAACCTTAAGCTCTCAAAAACTCCTGAAAAGATTGACACCAAAACACAGAAAGCACAATCTGCGGACCAAGATCTGGCTTTTTGCCAAATTTGGTGTAATTCTGTTACCATGTTCTTGCTGTAGCCCTTCTTGAAGTCCATGGAAAATGAACAGGCATTTTGCATTTTAGGGGCCCCTTATTTTTCTCGGGCCCCTTTTGACTGATCACCCTGAAACTTTTCATGCACAAACAAGTCAAAAAGTAGCACCTTTTGGGAACGTTTCATAGAGAGTGGCAATTCGTCAAATGTGGCCAAAGTTATTAGTATCACAGTATATATGTTCTTTCTGCAAGTTACCATTTTCTTCTTCTAAAGTTCACCCGCACCTGGTATCTTGCCCCATACACACACCATCCATTGCTTTGGCTTCTACTTTTGACCCAGTAGATAGATTTGCACGAAATATGCCAAATGACTGGTCTGTTAAGGTCTCTCCCATGCGGATTTTCATACACATCTGTTGCATCGGGAGGTGTGCTCCTGTTTTAGCTCCCATAGGAATTTTTGCTCACACCTACACCTGAAAGATTTATGCCAATCATGGCATGAAGCAGAACTTTACACAGAAAGAATGACGTTTTTAGCTTTTTCAGCAGTTCTGGAGATATTCGCGTTTTAAATAGTTTGTGTACAGGTTTAAAAGGCTTAACACCTTTGTATATTTTTGCTGTCTTAACCTATGGGTCATGACTTGCAGCTCTTGTCTGTCACATGTTTAATGTATTATCAAAAGTGATTGGATCCAGAGGGGCTATAAAATGTTTTTTGTTTTTTTTCTCTCTCTTAAGCTCGCAACGCATCACCTACTCGTTAGTTACACTCTGTGGATTTTTGTTTTCTATAGGTATGGACAATTTCAAAGGCAATCCACCCCAGGGACGTCCTGAGGTGTTCCCAGAGACATGGAAAAATGGACTACAATCAGTAAAAGAGGCAGAAAAATGCCTGTGAGTCATAGGTAAAAAGGAGATCGCAATCATGCCATCAGCCATTTAAGATATTTTATTTGTTCACTATTTTGTGAAAAATCTGGAATCACTTGAGTTTCACAAACAGTGAGAAAAAGAAGTATATCATGTGGGACAAAGATAAGAATGTGTGCAACAGCGGATAGCCAGTCAGAGTAGAAGGGGTGCAGAACATGGCCAAAGGTCAGGCCTGTACTAACCTCTGCTCTGCACAGCCAAAAATTGGACTTAGTGAGTTTGAGCTGGGTGCAGGGCCTGGCCACAGCCCCTGCAGAGAACGGATAAAAGCTGTGCACTTCAGGAGTTGACTGCCTTTACTGGTTGAGAACAATGCCTAACCCCGCTTCCTCTAAAAACGTAAGTATTGGGGTAAAGCCTGTTGTTGGCGCACCTTTAAAGTCCTTTCCACCTCGCTGGCCAGATAAGTGCTCTTTCTGAAATCAGATGAAAAGAAGTGTTTGATCACAATTATTTTAAGTGATCAGATTAGAGTTACCCGGTACAGGTTCTCCTGGCTAACATTGCCACCATCAGATATCACAACTACTACAAGCACTCCAGGGTGGAATGAGATCCTAGATCATGTGTCAGGAGGGTTCTACGCCTCTGGAAGTGAGTGGAACAACAGGTCATAGTTCTGGTTGCCAACAACCTAGCAGGGTCCCTGAAAGCCAGAGTGGATGGACTGAGCAGATATTGTCTGTTAGTCCACAAGTGATGTCTCCACCCTGTGGTAGTGGAGCGTTTCTTCGGTCAGTGGGGAGAGCCACGGCTTGATCTTTTCACCACCACCAAGAATGTGCATTACCAGCTGTTTCGTGAACTGGAGTTTCCTCTAAGGCAGAAGCTAGGAGACCCATTTCGGGTGTCATGGAACAAAAGACTCCTACACTTTCCCACCACTACCTTTTGTGAATCTGTTGCTGAATATCAGAAAGGACTTGCGCCAAGTCTTATTGATTGCCCTCAAGTAGGCCCGAAGGGTGTTGTACCAAGAGTTCTGAACCTGAGCATTTGGCTTCCTATACGCCTACTACATGAGGAAGGCCCCCTTTCTCAGCAATATGGTAGGATCCTGCACCTGAATCTCCACAACCTAGTTTTCCATATGTGGAAATGAACCAGCAGTAGGATGATGGATGTCATCCTTTCTGCCATATACCCTTCTGCGAAGTCCATCTTTGCTGAGCCTTAAGGTAAATGTGTTGCTTGTTGTGGTACCCAGACTACTGATCCCCTTGCAACCAAACCGTATTATTTCCTGTTTGTCATTTTGTTGGAAGCAAGGCTTTGCAGTTTGGACCGCGAAAGGTTACTAATCAGCCCTCTTTGCATTTTTGTGCTTATCAAATGAACTGTCCTGTTTAGAATCACCAATTCCACTGCATGTTATCAAAGTTTTGACACAGACATTTTCCTGCCAAACCATTTTGAATACCTCAAAAATGGGATTTCAACCTGGTGTTGACATTCTTGATGATTAGGTCTGTCCTTTGAGCCTTTGCACAGTTGTACTTAATGATCTTGATGGTGAAATCAGTGTGTCCTTGTCACCATAACGTTAGCACGCTCTGTAAATGAACTGAAGGGGCTGTTGGCTCAAACACTCTGCATAATCACCTTTCCGGACAAGTCTCTGCTAAGAACTAAGCTGGCTTACCTTCCTAAAGTCATGACACCCATGTTGGTCAGTTGACCTTCCTTTGCTCCACCTCATCCCTCGAAAGAAAGGGGACAGGCTCCATCGCTTTGACTCAAAAAGGACATTAAGGTTTTATATTGACCGTATGACAATTAGCTCTTCATTAGGTTTTCAGGTGCAAAGAAAGAAAAGACGGTGCAGAAGAGGAGCCTAACAAGGTGACTAGCCCTGTGCAATAAGATTGGTTATGCACAGGCCAAGAAACAGCCCTTCTGAAGGTCTGCAAGCCCATTCATTCAGGGCCAAGGCTCTTACAACTGTATTGGCATTAGCTTTGCCCATTCTTTATGTTGCAGGTCTGCGATGTGGATGTAGGGATGTATGTTGATGAGGCGTTACTGCCTTGACAGACGGGTCTGATGGGAGGACATTTTACCAGCATGGTTCTGCTCTTGTATCTAAAAAAAAATAAAAAAATATGATGAATTTAAAAAAAAACTGCTATAGATGGAATGCTGGAAGTTCTCCACATCCAGCTGGGAATGGTCAGGTGGTGAGTAATCTGCAGTTAGTAGGTGGAATATGCATCAGAAAGATTATTGGGAAGGTAAGTAGCTTGTTCTTCTAGATCTTAAATACCAACAGGTGCTGAAGAGATCATTATGTTCTTGAATTTTAATCCACTTAAATGTGTTGTGGCATTCAAGCTCAGTGACTTCCATGAGAGATGGCAGATTCTCTAAGCATGTGTGTTTTGGACCCTATATGGACTGAGGTGTGCTCATGGAATTTTTGGACGACTTCAAAAAGGCAGAGGCTAGCACTGGTGTCTGTGTACTGACTTGTTAGTGGCCTTTCACTCCTTCAGCCACAAACAAAATCAGCAGTGTCTTGATTTAGTTATTTTTCACATAGGTAAAGCCATGCTGCTTCCTTCTTTTCCTCCTTAGTTTGCCTTTGAAATCAGTGAGTTGACAGTGGTGTCTCTTGAGGGTCTGCACTTTTCTTTGTCCCTTTAATACATGCATTCAGTCCCTTACTGTTCTACATACATGCTCGTGACACTGAGGTCTTGCTCAAATGTATTCCTACTTGGTGTCACAGCAGCACAATTCCAATAGTGAGTAATTTAAAACTCTGCAATGGGTAAAACGTAGCACTGGTAAGATGGACTTGTCGTGCAAGACATTTTATCTCCATGAACAATTATGAGCCTTACAAACTTAGTAAAACTTGTAACAACTTGATATGGATATTTCACAGAGCAACTTGAATCATATGTTTCTATGTATCAGTTATTCATTGGCATGACTGCAAGAGTGCTAAGAGGGATCCGAAGGCAGAAGGGTATCTGTACCCCACTAATGCTAAGGTTGTCAGCCCAGTGTCCTGAACAGTACAATTCTTCTTTCCATAGGAATTGCTGTTCCATCTCCTGGTTTTGGTTTGTTTGGCCATGGTAACATACATGGGCAACACATTTCACTTTTGATTCTTGAAGCCAATCTTCAACACTGAATCCTCCCTGTTTGGAATAGAGCACTACAGTCCGTTCAGGACAACTAGCCTGAGCTCTGGTGAAGACCGCTAGCTTCCCATCAGTATCATATAGCTAAAAGTAGTTTTTTTGCCCCTTATAATTTCTTCTGTTCCTTTAGTGGAAAAAGGCTCTGATGTGCATATCTTCTATGGATTGTAAGGCACGTCATGTTTTTATCCACTTGTAAGATAATTTATATGTGGTATGAATAGAATGACTTCCTTACATGTATTGTGTTGCTTGCCAGGAATTGTATCCACTTTTAGGTCACACAGCTTGCGAGAATTTGCACCCATCTGTGGTTTGCACTATCTTCTCACCTTGGATGTGCCTTCCAGGGCTTGCAGACTACCATCTACTATTGATGCCATTTAATTATCTTACTGGTTGGAGCTTGATAAGGAACTGAGTGATAAGGAACCATATGGGTGCACCTAGTCTTTGCGTCACCTTCACATGCATAGCTATTTGCATTGGTTCTGGTACCACCCACTCATTACCTGCTATATCACTCATTGTTAATTGACGACTTACAACAAACAAATCAGTGGGAACGTATGCTTTTGTTAATGCAATGTAATAGTTGAGGCAGAACTCTCATTTAATAGACAGGATTCAGCACTCTCCATAGGAGTTCGAAGCAGATTGCCAATATCAATGTGTTTTGTCAAGACACCACCAAGTTGTGGCTTTCAGTGTTTTTAAGACTTATTGTAAATTCTAAAATCAAGTTTTCATTGTTTCTTTTTTAATTCTAGGATGAGGCTTGTAAAGCATCCATTTGTGCATTATCTTGTGTTATAGGTTCCACCCAAAGATAAACTGCATCATTGTGAGATTTTATATCTTTTAATATGGGATCAAAATACAATGTAGTGCAGTCTATCAAGTTGTGGAGATTGTGTGTCTCGGGATGGAGCAGTTACAGATTCCATTGTGCTACGGTTTCTTTGTTCAGAGATAGTACTCTCCATAATGTGTGCTGTATAAATACACACAATATATATTCTACTGATTATCTGCTGCCATCTGTTTGTGTCATCTTGCCTATTGGGGATGTCATCCATTTTTTTGTATTGCATTGTCTTGTTTGATAATGTTTTGTATTGCAGTGCGTCCTAGTCTTCCATTCAATTGTGTTTTGTAGCTTCTAAGGACGATTTCATACAGTTATGTGTTGGGAGTCTTGGGTCAAAACCATTCGGTTGGACTGTATAGTTATGAATTGAATATGAGAGTGTTTACAACATTATACATTGGAGAATCCAGCCAGAGGTGAAATGTGCTGTGTATTTATCATCCATCCCATTCAATGATAGTTCTTGTCAAGACTTCAGTTGAGTTCTAGATTACTGTTGTGGTTTACAATATGTCTGGGTGTCCACTCTGATATGACTGATCTAGGCTTTGCTCTAGTTGAGGACTGCAGCAGTTTAAGTGTGTCGTCTCCACTCATCTGTAGATTACATTGTGTATCTGGCCTTTATATAGTGACGTTTTGCTATACATGGCTGGGCTTTAATCCTGTTGATGTGATTGTCAAGGTCTCCATCCAGTTGTGGATTGTTATGTATCCAGTTGTGGAATGCATTATATACCAGGCACCACAGTCATCGGCATTCAGGGTTTCTTTGGACACATTGTTTCACTTGTTCATCCAGTTGCACATTTGTGTGCTGGGATTTAAATCTAATTGCTCAATTGTGTTGGCATTTGTCCAGGTGAGGATTGTTGTATATTTAGAATTTTCAATCCAGTTTCAGATCGTTTGTGTGTGTATGTATATATATATATATATGTGTGTGTGTGTGTGTCTCTGTGTGTGTGTGTGTATATATATATATATATATATATATATATATATGTGTGTGTGTGTGTGTGTGTGTGTGGGCTCACACCAGTTGGGTTGGGCCTGTATCAAGTAGTGGATTGCAGTGTATCAAATTGGACTGGAATCCAGTTGTGGAATGGCATGTGATTGGGGGCCATTCCTATTTGCCAGCTTTTCTCAATTACAGTTGCCTTCAGCAGTCTTTATTTTCTATGATCCTCTTCTGCATTATTATTTGCTTTTGTTCTTTTAAAATCTGTTTTTTTCTGCCCCTCCCTCCCTGTCACTGCCTCTTTGCTGCCCCTCCCTCTTTAGCTGGGTTTGTCAAGTCGCCCATGTCAGAGACCAAACTCACGGGAGACGCCTTTGAGCTGTACTGTGACGTGACGGGGCTCCCCACCCCAGAGATCCAGTGGTGGTACGCCGAAGTGAACCGGGCTGACTCCTTCAAACAGCTGTGGGATGGGGCCCGGAAGCGCCGTGTCACCATAAACACTGCCTACGGTGCAAATGGCGTCAGCGTGCTGAGAATAACCCGCCTGACCTTGGAGGATTCTGGGACGTACGAGTGCAGGGCGAGCAACGACCCTCGGCGGAATGACCTGAGGCAAAACCCCTCCATATCATGGATACGAGCCCAGGCCACCATACGCATCCTTCAGAGTGAGTTCTCCGGCAACCCCTGTATCCCTCCTACAGTAGTGGTACTGTAGAATCTAGATTCGGTTCAGTGAACCTGATTTTCCACCCTCCCACTTTCCCATCGTCCATGGTAGCTCCCATTTTGTCTTGTATTTTGACCCCTGGATTCTTCTTTTTGTTGTCGTGCTGGGACTTTGAGCATTGCTGCCTGTTTCTCTCCCTCTTAGGAGCTGGAACTAGAGAGGCTCTGAAAAGTGCCTCCAGAGCCTGACTGAAAATGCCCCGTCCCAACGTGTCTGCATTCATCTGTCGCTTTGCCGGTTTCCTGCTGTCTTTCTTTTGTTTCTTGTCTCTGACTGTGCCTTTCTTTTGCTCTGTGATTCTCTCTGGATCTACCCTCCGTTCCACCCCTCATGTCTTCAGTTCCTCCATGATCAGTGGTGACGTTTCTGACCAGTATCTGAGCTGTAATGGGTGAGAGCGAGGGGTGGGTTAGGCACAGGAAGTTGCACATGAGCTACATTTTCACAATACTATTATTTTATGTATTACACAAACATTACCATCTGTACAACTCTCAGAAATTGGATTATTTAATTTAATGTTTTAAAATTGAAGCTGATCATCTATTACTTGTATACTTAAACATCCTCTTTCTGTGGTGGCATGTTCACATAGGCCTCATATTTCCAGGACTGAAAATCTCACTATTCCTTCCTCTTGTATTGTCTTTCCGGGAGTAGGAAAACTTGTTAATTAGAGGAACTGCAGAGCTAATTTTTTGGGAGTATACAGATATGCGTGGCTGTTCCCATTTTTTTTAGCTTACTTGTTTGGTGGGAATGGAGGGTTTTATGGCAACCTTTTGTGTTTAAGCCTTCTCAGAATATTGAGGCGGGCTGTGTCATGAAGGGAGACCTGAAAAACAAGGATGCTTTCAAAGGATAGAATTTAACTTTGAGGGCAGCAGGAGGATGTAATAAAGTTGGCTAGGCTTTCAGAAGTTGGAATTTAGAAGCGTTAGGCTCATTGAAATTGGAGATTACCTACTTAGGGACATGTCTGAGCACTGGTGTTCTCAGGGAGCAGGTACAGTTGAAACTTCTCAATACTGTACCTCAGGAACCTGTGACAAACAAAAATCGCCCATGTGTTCTGGTAGGCTTCAACCGTGGATATGGTTGAGACTCAAGCCTTCCTTACATTAGGTAGTTTGATGGTTTAGCAATATTAAAAGAAAATGCCTTGTGTATTCTGGTGTAAAATAAACTATTCAGAGGGTAGACCAAGTGAGCTGAAAGAGGCGTGAGGCCAGTTACAGTATAAGGTGACACACATTTATTATGGACAGCAGATTGCAACAGTCAGTGATTAACCAACTTGAAATTGTTGTGCCTGCTGCAGTGTAAAAAAAGCAAAAACTTGTAGATGAATGTTTAACCACCATAGCCCAGGTATAGTAGATGTAGGAGGACTGAGGGGACTTTAGTAAACGTTGGCGCTTGTAAACATTGAAATTATTTCTGCAGCAGCAACACACACTCCTAAACATGAGTAATCTGGACAAGATTATGCATTAGCCAAAGGCCAGCCAAAAGATGGACTTGTTTCTGAGATTCATGAGGAAAATAATAAAATAACCTCAGAATCGCTCTTTCTGTTTGATACTCCAATCACATATTCTGTAACTTTAGAATATCCCCAGGTGCCAGACTGAATCGGGAAGATTTTTTATCATAGCCCCTGTGCACTGGTAGGTGGTGTCTAGCGGCTCTGCATCAACACCACTAGAAGTGACAACTGGAGCTGCATATAAGTGTGACCCAAGCACACTGGCTTCAGTTTGTTTCTTGACACTTTCCGCGCCATCAAACTAAGCTCAACATAAATGTATTTGTTAGTTGTACCAGTGTGCAGATCTCTAATTTGATACCCTTTAGAGGGACAAGAGCCATTCTACAGAAAGGGAAGGAAGGAAGGTGGGTGGTGAAGAATCTGCAGTTAGAGTATTCACTAGACCGAGCTTTACAAAGGTATGTAACTTGTTCTTCTGATATACTTCACTGATTCTTCACTGTAAGAATAGATACCAAAGCAGTACCTCGCTAGGTGTCAATAGAATGATTCAGACCAAAAAAGTACTGTAGGACCAAATGGCCAGAATACCCTTCCCATCGGATTTGGCTGTAACGGCAGTGGTGCTTCGTGAACATGTGCACTGATGCCCATGTCACAGTCTGACAAATAGTCAGGACAGGCACTCTGCATGACAATGTAGTGATAACAGCCTCTGCTCTGGTAGAAAGGGCCCTCAATCCTTTTGGAGGCTGCTTTTTGGTCAACACGTAGCAGATCTTAATACAAAGGACTATTCACCTGGGCAAGTCCTTTTGTGCATTGGCTTTCCTTTCTTTGTCCCTTGGCATTCCTTTCTTTGTCCTAGAGAGAACCACAAAGAGCTTATCGTTCACCCCGTGGTCTTTGGTATGATTGATGTAAAAGCTAAGTGCTCTTTAATGGAGCCAAACAGTGGAGTCTCACCTCCTCTTTGAAGGGTTGATGTTGGGCAGAGACCATTGGAAGAGTGAAGGACTATTTGACGGGAAGGTGAGTCACAACATTTCAGTCCTCAGCACCAGTTTATCTGGAAAGAAGGTGGTGTAGGGCGCCGAACTGATAAATCTTGAAGCTCTCTCACATGATATGCTGACGTTATCGAGATGAGAAAGACTGTCTTATGAGTCAGGAGACGTAGAGTATAATTGTGCATTGGCTCAAAAGGGGTGCATATAAGGTCTCCAACAATGGCATCACAAAGGGGAAACGTGGATTAAACCTCTGAGCAATCTCATCATAACAGGTGATTTGAGCTAGAAGATTGGTCCAGTTAATGCAAAAAGCAAGAAAACTGGTCCAGTAAAGGCAGACAGCCAGCCTTAAACTGTTCCCACTGTAAGGCCTTGCTGGGACAAAGATAAAACAAACCACAAGGCATCAGACAGTTTGGCATGCGTTGGATTCGTAGTCTAGATGCCGCGACAGACTTGTGCATTGAGCTTACATGGACTTTGAAAAAGAGTGCCTGGCTACCAGGATGACCTCCACTGCTTCGCCAGGGAGATTGAATGTAGTCAACTGCTGCTGCTGCTCACGCTCCACACAATAAAATGTAGTTGCACAGGCCTGGATGAAAGACGCTGCCCTGCTGTAGCGACAGAAGATTCACCCGAAGCGGCAGCCTCATCAGATGACAGATGGTCATGTCCAGAAGTTCAGAGTAGCAAACTGTCCTGGCCAAATCAGAAGCCACTATGATGACTTGGATGTGGTCTTTCCTGGTCTTCAGAACTCTGGGCAGTAGAGGAAGTGGCAGAAAGACAGACAAGACTCAAGTGATCCTGTCTAGGTGGAAGGCATCTCAGAGCAGGCCTTCATGTGAACTCCAGCATGCAAAAGTGTAGAATTTGTGCAACCTCTGTGGTGGCAAAGAGGTGGAGCCCGATGTCTCCCCATTGGTGGAAGACATCCTGTGCAACCTCTGGATGTAATTTCCATTGGCAATCCACTAGACATCACTGGCTGAGTTCATCCACCCTGGTGTTTTAAATATCCCACCAGGTGGGATGCGGAATATGGAAATACCCGCACAGTTCAATCAGTTCTAGAGGCGCAGCTCCTCCTGGCACAGGTCCCAGGACTACCCTCTGCCCTGTTTGTTGCAAGAGCACATAATGGTGATGGTGGTGTCCTTCAGCTGCCTTCACTGAGACCCAGAACCAAGGCCAAGGACCATAGCCTGAAAACCCTAGACTCGTTGATCCTGAGGGAAGGCTCCAAATTGCACCCTATCTTGGACGGCTCTGATGAAAATGAAAATCTGCATTTGCATATGAGTCAGTTGTGACTTCAGCACATTGAGAGCCCTAACGATATAAGGCAGTTTGCTGTCACCTGGAAGTGGTCCGTGACTGATTATAGCTAGCCCGCCTTAAAAAGCCAGTTGTTGA
Source organism: Pleurodeles waltl (assembly GCF_031143425.1). Lineage (NCBI taxonomy): Eukaryota > Metazoa > Chordata > Amphibia > Caudata > Salamandridae > Pleurodeles > Pleurodeles waltl. Next base: position 223,716,742 of record NC_090440.1, read on the forward strand.
GGTAGGGGAAGTCTGGTACGAGTGAGATGCGAAGGCATGCTGCTACCATGCCATCACCTCTGTGAACACCCAAAGGACAGTATGAGGCCAAAAGGGAGCACAGTAAACTGAAAATTCTCGTGACCCACCTTGGACAGACTGTGGGCTTGTAGGGTGAGAACATCGAAATAGGTGTCCTGCAGGTCCAACACTGCCATCCAGTTTTTTTTTAGATCCCACTCAGATAGAACCTGGGACAGCATGAGTATCTTAAATTTGTCTTTCTAGAGAAAGAAAATGTGAGATCAGAGATCTAAAATAGTACAATGGCCTCCCCCTTTTTCGGAACTAGGAGATTACTAAAGTAACAGCCTGTTTGGCTCTCCAAGGCCAGCACTCGCTTTATGGCTCCTTTTACCAAAAAAGTCTGCAATTCCTGCAGCAAAATGGACAAATGTTCCCCTGAAAACCGCTCTGATGTAGGAAGAAGAGGTAGTGGGATGAAATGGCATGGCTGAGCATAGCCCCATTTGAAAATCTGCAAGACACATCTGTCTGATGTTATTGCCTGCCATCTGTAGAGAAAATTACTGATTCAGTTTCCCACAGGGTGGTTGTGTACTGCTAAGGGGAAACCAAAGCCTTTGGAGGCTGCAGCCAGAGGGTCCAGGGTTTTGGAGGTTCACTGGCCTTACAGGTCATGATGCTGTCTGCTGGATCCTCTATCACACCCCTGACAGGACTGGGGGTGCCTGTTGTTTGGGTGGGGATCCCTAACACTGTAAGTGAAGCCACGAGTGATTCCTTGAAAGGAGCACAATTGTTGGGAACGCTGCCTTGCTGCTGCAGAGTGACTTGAGGGAGTGGGCAGTGGCTCTACTTTATTTAAAGAGCTCAAGAGCGGAGTCTGCCTTCACTTTAAAAAGGCAAGATCCGTCACAAGGCATATCCATGAGAGATGCTTGGGGATCACCCAAACAACCCATGTATCTCATCCATGCATGGCTCTGTAGCATACGCTAGTTCAGACAGCTGTCTCTAAACATCCATCCATGCCCGACCGTATGAATTATTTGGACATGTCTTGGCAATCTGGAAATGTTTGGACCAAACTGGAACGGAATTCCCTGGAACTGCTGCCAAGATATTACATTACATGGGAGTACCTACCCAGCAAATAGCTAGTGTTTACTGACCCAAGGACGAATCTAGGTGATGAGAAGATCCTCTCTCCAAAAGACTCAATTTTTTTCGGCTCTGTCTGAGGGGTGTTGTAGGGAAATTGTTTGGATTAACCCTTCTAGTTGATGGCGGAAATACGAGGCTCTCATGAATAGGATGCTGTTCAGGAAGGCAAGGTCACCTTGAGCGGGTGTCTGAGCACTGTGCCATCTATCTGTTAACAGTTGAGCAGGCACAGGTTTTAGCCCAATTACCCATGAGGTTGTCAGTCAGTGCTCTGTTGAACAGCGGCCTCTTTAAATACCTAAACCTGTTGTGATGTTGCTAACAGCCTGGGAATTTGAAGTGCACTAGGATCAGCTGAAGAATCGGCTCTTCGGTAGGAGACCAGGAGTGAGACCAAGGAGTGCCTTGACATCCTCATCACTTCTCAGAAGTACATTGGTGAGGCTGGGTTGTGGCCCACTTGGATTTCTTATGCTTCTTTATGGACTTTGACTTACCGAAGTCTTGGACACCAACAATGACTTTTTGCAGGAGCGGCTTAGAGAGTGGGAATAAGTCTGCATCCTGGGCTTTGAGTGACAGTGGGTTTTATGTTTCATCCTGCGGTGTTCAGATGCATGCAGCTTTGCCTTGTGCTTCCTGATTGCCATTGGGTGCATCAGGACAAACTCCTCGTATAACTTGGAGCTGTGGCTTGAACCCAGATACCAAAGCTACTCCTTGTGTAGATCTGTCACAGACATCTGTATAAGGCAACCCCTACACGGCTTAAATCCTGTAGTTAAAGCAGGGAACATGTTCCCTTGCAGACTGGAGAGAAAATTTTGGGGAAAAAATTGTCACCAGACTACAAAAAAAAGAAGTAGCTATCTCTGACGTCCGCGTGCTTGGGTGGCGCTTACTTGCAGCTCCAGTCCTCACTTCTGGGGCAGAATGAAATTGACGCAGAGCTGCACAGTGCAACCTATAGGCACTCAGGGGCTATGCTGAAAACATTTCTGGACACAGTATGGCCCGTGGGGATATTCTAAAGATGAGGAATCTGCTGTTTGGAGTAACCATCAGAAAGTTGTTGCAAATCTATCAATATCTAATGGGCCATTTTTACAAAAAAAATGATCGGTAGGTTTTTTAAAAGTGTTAATGAGGTTTTGGGGAAAAGATAGCAGGGGTGATCAAAGTGCATTACAGATGTATTTCCTTAGCACTTTGTTGATTCGCTAAGGATCTACTGTGGCCGTTTTCCATACCTGTTATGGCCTGAAATGTTTGCAGATCGGTTTGTATACTTCTTGGTCTCCCCCTCCTTCCCAACTGGTTGAAAATTGCCTGCACGTGCAAGTGGAACCAAATAACATACTCAAAAAAAAAAAAATATATATATATATTACAATCACTTTAAAAGGTTTTGGAGCTGTTAGCATGCCTCAATGTATAACATACAGCTTCTACTAAGTTATTGTTTTTCCGAGTACTAGGCAGGACACAGACCTTCTGTTCTTCGATGCTTTCCCAGTGCTCAGTTGTGGTCATTTGTGCGAGCTAAGTTTGCAGTGTGTAAGTACCTCAACATAAATATATTTATTACGGATGGTGGTGCTGTTCTTTTGCCATCACCTTCCTAGAAGGAGCATGTTCTTGTCAACTCTGTTGTGGAATACATTCATGGTTGCTGAGGAATAGTTTTCCTAAGACTTTACTTTGTTGCAGGGTGTAAACTGTTGCATCTTTATAAGTATGATTCAGTACTGGGCATTGTAATCAAGTCTACAACTTCTAACGGCCACCTTACCTGTTTCAGGGCTCTTTACCTGTCACTTAGCAGGGTAATCCCCCAGCCACATGAACGTGTTTGCTGGTATCAATTGAAGAATGCAACTCTTGTGGTACTACATAACCTCTTGTAAAAGTACCACACGTTGCATCTGACTGAAAACCCCACTGGAAAGCATCTGTGCATCCTGGAGTCAAAACCTTCAAAATTGTTTATAGACCCCTGGGTGTATTTCTTATGTCTCCCACCGGACCCAGCAGTATCTCTGGTAACTGGGGCCAGTGTGGCAGCAGTAAGTGTTTTAAAGTTTCACCATATAACCGACTTAATAAAAGTACATTGCAAGGTGCTAGAAAGCAAGGTCTCAAAGTTAAGTCTGTCCCAAATCACAAAACCGAAGAAGGATAAGGTGAAGGAGAGACAAGGCATATGTTCAAAACCAGGTTCTGATGCTGTACCTCCTATTCTGTCTGTTCTCGCTTGTATTGAAGGTTGTTTCTCAACTCTCCTCTTCATAGCCTCATATATTTCTGATTCAAAGGGCAACTTGAATGGATATTCTTTGTTCCACCTGAATAACTTTTAGTCGCACAGTGGGCGATGATCAATCATACACGGTCTTCACTATGTCTTGCTGCTCGGGAAAGAAATACACTCCTAGTGTCTTCAGGAGTAAAAGCAACACAACATGAATATTCACTTAGTTTAATTAAAAGGGTAGCAGGAGCCAGAGTATTCTTTAACATTTATCTGTCTGTTTTTTTCAGTGACCTGGCACATACTGCACAAGGGACAATATCCCATTGCCTTTGACAGAACCTGGTCCTATTCCTGCTCCTTTCGGGGCAGAACCTGATCCACAACCCAATGCGTGGAGATGCTTTCTTTAGTACAGAAAAAGGGAGTCCGGGTATATACACTGCTTTCTGTTCTGTTCAAAAGCATCGAGTTTTTCCACAAAATACTTATTGAAACTGACGCTATCTCTTACGAGAAAGCGTTTGTGATTAATAGAGTTTTCCCTAAGGGAACAGTTCTTGATTATTGGAACTCACCTACATTCAGTCTGTTATACTGGGTTAGAAGGCAAATATCTGTCTCCCAAGGCATAGCCTTGATTGTTATGGAACAACTACAGCTCAGTCTGTAGTGTTAATACAACCCTGTAGAAAGAGAGGGCCGTGTTCCAGTTCTTTATAAGGAGGCAAATGGATGGGAAAGTAGGGGAGGTAGTGAATTTCGTCTTAACTCCTGTATTTCCCCCAGCAGATTTTGTTTTCAGTAATGGGACGTTATATATAAATATTTCCAAAAACTGGGACACTAGTCAGATGTACAACCACTAATATTGCAGTATCATCTGTAAAATGATTTTCTATGTATTGTCTGTAATGTAAATGTTGTACATAAAATAATGTAGCCTAAAGCAACTTTTTTTTTTGTAAATCTTGTGAGGAAAAGACCAGTTTCTGACCAGCCTCCAACATGCTCTTTAGGCTAGCATCACCCTGTACCTTCTTTCTTTCCCGCCTATCCCACTCCGTATGCTACACAAAACATTCATGCTAGACTGGTTGCTTACTGGTTAGTCAGCCCCTTCCTTTGCTGACACTTGCCTCTTCCACGTATTGTAGTTCCCGATTTGCTTCTTCCACATATTGTAATTCCTGACTAGGTGCTTCACCATGAAATAATTTCAGTTTTCATGCCATGCTTAAAACCAGTAATCTGATTTTCACATATAGCAAAAAATTTAGTTCATCCTGCAATTCATCTATTGTTTTGGTTTCTAAATTTACGCTACTATGTTCTGAGATTAAACTAAGATTTTGTTTTCGGGTTTATTTCGTTAATATTTTAATTACGAATTGTAACGTTTTTCTTGTGTGTGTTTTTTTTCGTTGCATAGATTCCTTTCTCTCTCTTTTCAGGTCATGGTGTTATTTATCTTTTGTGAGTGAAGCTTTGTTTTTCCTCAAACTAAAAAGTAAAAGTAATTTTGTACTTGTAGTTCAGTCATCACATCCGTGCCGAAACGAAATGAGGTGTAAATGTAAGATGACATTACAGTCGGGCAGCGTATGCTGAGGTTGGACTGTACCAGCACCTCTGATAAATTACGCCAGTGATAGGACTTTGGTACCTGAGATGTTGAAGTACCGCACGCACATAGTTGGCAGAGGAAGGTGTCAAAGACACTGCCACAGTGCAAAAGGTTCCAAGTTGGAGCTGATGCAGTAAGTTAGATATGGAACTACAGCATCTGATTTTTCAAGGAAAGGCTTGCACTGCTGCAGAGTAGAAGTGGACTCTTAACATACAGTACCTGCAGCAAATAATGACGATGGTGGTAAGATTTCCTACTCGTATGAATATAACAAGGTCAGGGCTAACTAAGTTGCTGCACACCAAATCAGCTGCAACATGGCATTCTCTAAGTTAGACACGTTTACTTCTCATGGTATACATAATGAACTTAGTAAATTTCAGATGCAGTTCAGAATAAATGTACCTGACTTTCCGTGCTTGAGCAAGCTGACAGATATTTTGTATCCAAATCGACTCCCTAGAAGTAGGAACACAATGCCAGATTTCATCGGATGATGAGAGTGGTCAGAAAAAAAAATCATGCATGGCAAACACCGAATTGGTTCTTTCAGTATCTCTCAAAATGTTTAAAGTATGTGAGATTCTCAGTTCTTCTGGAGGTTCCAGCTTGATTTCACGACAATGGTGCTTTATTTGTAGGCCTAGGGTAATTGTGTGTTAAATTATCAGAGATTAGAGCAACTCTTCTGTTGAAAATGGACAAACTAGGCATTACACATGGTGTTAAATAAAGGCCTGAGTTTGTCCAACATTTCTGATCTTGGGTCAACGATAAACATTCACTTGGACAACCACTATACTCCAGTATATTCCACTTATTCAGAGGCAGGTTTTGCAATGGAACCTTACTATCACACTTGTTGATGACCAAAACGAATCCTCTGGATTGATCCTCACTACACCTATTGATAAACTAGGCAAGGGGTGATTGCTCCCTCTAGAGTTGGTAATTCTAGTTCTGGAGCTGTCTGCATAACACCGGCTGGTCGCCTACCCATCCATGGAGCCTCTCATTGGACGTTATCATGGGATACTTAAGTGAATGCCTTTAGTGCCTGTGCTCAGTTACAACTACACTGACCCTGATTCGAACCTGGAGACCTTCAGCAGCCATTGGGAGTTGTGGTGGTTTCCTAATACTGCTGCTTCCTCCTCGCTAGTTCAAAGTACCTGTAACATGGGCATATCTTCCTTAAGCGCTCCAGGGTTACACCCTCCTTGTTTTATGGACCAGTTTTATTATACCAAGAGTTAAGAATAACCTATGATCCATAGAGACACCTGCACCAGCCATAAGAAAGTTTATCTAGAGCTTGTGAAACCCCAATCCTGGTCTCAGGTACACCTTGGTCCCCCAAATCTGTGGTGTACTAAAGGGTCACATGTGAAGGTACCCTGGGCTTTGCAGGTTTAAGCCCTGCAGTGCCCATGGCTTCATGCCAATCAGCACACCCTTTTTCAATTCGTCACATAGTTGAGATGGGGTGAGAGTGAAAAAGCAGAGTCTGAAACCTCAAATCTGTGACTGCATAGGTGTGAGTTTTTAGTTTCATGCTCCAGCGCTGGAATAGAAAGAAGCAGCAGGAGTTCAAACAGGACCTGCACAGACTGCAAAGCAAGTAAAAAAATAATTAAATAAAAAAGCAAGTGGGAAAGAATCCGTGAGGGAGAAATACATTGTAACAGAGTGTGAGATTGAGTCTGAGTGTTAGTCCCAAGTTACTGTCATCACTTTAGCTGTACTTAGTATGTGGGTGGATGTGGTCCCAAAGTAGACCAATCAGCTGCAGCGTAAGCATGCACAAACTACACCTCAATTTCTTGCTTTCAGTCATTCACAAAGCTGTTCAGCTGCTGATAAAGTGAAATGCAGTACTACTTCCAGTGTAACAGGTAGACTGATGCCGGGAGAACAAGTAATGTGGTCACCTACGCTATTATACACATTGTCTGGGCATCCCTTTCCTACATAACCAATCCTTCACTTCTTAAAAGTTCCAGACCATTGCTATATATTAAGGCTTCTTGCAGTTGTGCAAAACTGGAATACGCCTGATGAAATTCCTGGTTGTTTGAAAAGGAAAATATTGTTTTTTTGGCAGAATGATATTCAGATTGCTTACAGCGAGATGTTGGCAGTGAATATTGAAAACTGTATACTAAAGCACTAAACTTATAAGAGGCGAATGAAAATTTAACAAGCAAACTAAACTTGTACCTGTAGTTGCATTAAATTCAATACCAAAGTTGAACCTTGAACTGGTGCATATAAATGACAAAGAGCCTAGGCAAGGCCGTTGAGTCGCATTGCACCAAGATGAAGATGAGACCTTTTGAAGTACAGCTGTTCTGCAAAGCCTGAAGATGACAGCAGCACAGAGCTGGCAAAATACATTGATTATTATAATTGTTGAGGCATGCAACAACTACATGGGGCCTCGAAAAGGTAGTTATTAAGTAAAGAAAAGCGTATTCTCCATTGCACAGAGCACTGCAAAACATTACCTTGGCGAATGGGTATGTGTGGTTTACTTGCATTCAGTTTTGAGGGTACAGACAGGGAACGAAGATTTGCCCACATTAGCTTGCTGGATCAGGTTGGAGATGTAGGTAGGTCTGTTTGTCAGGATTAAGCTGTATTGCCATATGTTCAGGAATTTAGTGGTATGATTTAAATTGGAGAAGTGATTCTGGGATACCTGAGATACTTTGGATAAATAATGATACCCTGCTACAACAATATGTTCTTTAGGGTCAAGCCTGCGTCGCATGCACTTGTGAGACGCTTTAGTAGTTAGAAAAGGGCTCAGAGCCCCGTCCATGTCACGTCAGTGTCTTTCATTGGTTCGTGGGCTTGCCATTTAAAATCTACTTGCTTTCATTAGTGTAGGGCATGCCTATGCCTATGTCATGCCTTTTCCGGTGGTTAGCCCTCCTCGAGAGCTTGCCTTTTAAAATCTGCTTGCTTTCATTGGTGTAAGGCATGCCAATGTCATGCCTTTTCCGGTGGTTAGCCCTCCTCGAGCCCAGCAACCAAGTACTGAAAACATGTAAGGCTTGCTGTTTTCCGTCTGGTCTGTGGACTACTTTTACTCTTTTTTCGCAGCGCGATCTCGCTTGGCAGAAGTCGAGCGCTTTGCATGACATCAACCCTGTTACATAGTTAATTGCACTTTTGCCAGTTACACAGATAATTGCACTTTTGCTGATAGGTTTCACTACGAGTGAACTGTAGCAGCGCGATCGCGCCCTTTTTTTCCATTTAATGTGGCAAGAAAAGTCCAGTTGGGAGTTTAAAACTGCCAATAGCTCTAACTCGGAGAAATGCGAGACCAGTTGCATTGCAAATGCTTGTTTGATGTGATTTTTAATCTTTTTTTTTTTAACTTGTATTATTAAAATCAAACATGAAGACAGCAAATGTCAGGTTCAGATATGTATCGAGTAGCCAGTGAGGCTACTCATAATTTATCCCTCAGAAGAGCAAGGGTACTTTTATCAGCTGGCACCAGTATAATGAAACATTTGTCATAGCTACATATGTATCTAATACAGCAGCTCTCGTAACAATGACATAGGGTATTTAAATGACTGCATTTGTGGGTGAAATTTTTTATTACATCTCTGTTCTGTTACTTTGTCAGATCCCAACCTCAGCCTTAATCAGTATATAAGCTGGTTATGTATCTTCAACAGCATTGCTCTCCGCATCAACACAGATGGGCAGGTAATTTCTTAGTAGGCCTCAGTGTCTTTCTGCTGCGTTTGTAGTACTTGTAGACCAGCATATACCTCCTCTGTTACACCACTAAAAGTGGTGTATCAAGTCTTTTCCCTAAAAGGGCAGGGCGGGCTGTTGACACAGGAGCATACTACTCTACGTTCTTCTAACATAATCAGCACAGCCATCAGGTGTTGTACCGCCCTAGTGAAGGCCCAGCAACAATAAATGTAGAGGGCATCCGTCGCGCCCCTACTATCTCTCCTGTAACTTGTTCTATGCCTTCCAGTAAGGCCTAACAAGGGCACACTCAGACTAAGTGAAAAAACAAATCCGGCAGGGTCGTTCAAGCATCTCACACGGGGGTGCGTGGTTGTTTGTTAGAAATCCAGGGAAGCATATACGTCTTTTAAAATTATAGTGGTGCTTGGTACAGTTCATTAACGTCTGGATGTCATGAGAAGAGGAATGGCCTACTATCTTATTTCCTTTTTTAATCTAGAAGGTACTAATTAGCTGCATAAAATATACAGTACCCTTTCTTATCCCTCTATCGTTCGTTTGCTTGCTTGCCTTTGTCTTTTTTTTTGCATTTCTTCTCAGTGTGCTTCATACAGCGTGGTTTCATGGGTAAGCAGATTAAAGACTTGGTGTTCGTTCTGTTTTTCACACTAATGATATGAGTCAATGGATTTTATTTTGTGTAGGAAAATTCACCCATAAACATGTAATCTGTTTTAGCGCATGAATGTCTGACAAGAAAGGCACATCTCCTATTATTATGATAGCTGAATATATTTATAAGTGAAACTTGGAATACCAAATGTAGTTTTTGACATCACCTTGAAGGCGCGATTAAACTTTCAGACTGGATACCCTGGTACCTAATGAACATTTTTGTGTGAAGTTTGCTAATAGCCCTCTGTCCTGATACTACAATATAGTCCTAAATTGGTGTGCTGCTGTGTAAGGATTTTTTGGTGTTGTGCAGTTGCAGTCGAATTTCTGAAGTCTTTAGAGATGTTAAGATAGTTGTACAGGTGTTCTTAGATGCACAAAAATTCCTTCTTTGCAATATCCTCTGCACACCTTTGGGGCTGAACTGCTCTTCAGCATGTTAGGAAGATAAATCTAAAAGGTGGATAGTGTACCAGCAGCACAGCACAGATCTCAGGTGCTAGTTTCCTTTTGGTTTATTTGGGTCTGTAATTCTTTATCAAGTCGTTTTTTTCCACCGGAACTTTAATTGGCAGTCTCAGTAGAAAGTATTTAATGAGCATGGATAATAAAGTGCCCACTCATTCCTGGAAGTTATTCTGCTTGGAAAGTGGTTTATTGAAATTACTGAAAAGTACAAAGCATGATGCAAATTCCCTGTACTTGATCTCTCATGCCTGCAATAGATGCATGTTACATCTGAAAAGTAATATGTGAATCGCTATCGCTGAACCCTTGGAGGCACATCTCAAAGAAGAAGCAAAAAATGTTTTATCGTCTGGTTTGCTTTAGTGCTACCTAGGTTGTCTCCTACTACTTTCCTTCTTTTAGTAGCCTGATGTAAATTATGCTCTTAATTCCATCATCTGCCTAGTATGCAATATTGAGTTTTCTGCAGTTTATTCTATCGGGCCTACATTTACATACTTTCTGTGACGTCTTCCTTTACAGATGTTCTTTTGTCAAAAACCTCCATTGCATGTCGCATTTCCCGCTGTGATGTGTCTGACTTGTTACTGGCTCGAATGTGTTTAATGTTTATCTGCTCCTCTTACGGTAGCAGCACCTGTTGGATTCTTTATGTGCCTTCTTTGTGTGGTGAGTGTTTGACGATGTTGGTTATTGTAATTTGATGTTCGTATTTGCTAAATATGTTCATCCACTAGAGATCACTGTCTCGCAGGTATTATTTGTTCAGTGACTACCACCTTGCCAACAGTGAAGTCAGTTTTCACGTTTCTTCCCAATTTGTGTTAAGTACAAGCTGCTTATTCACATCAGACCATAGTACAGACATGATGGTTTTGTTGTTGCTTCTTCGTGGAGAATCAAGTGATATTGTTTCTGTTGTGCCAGTGGTCATCAACTTTCAAATTATATCTCCAGTGGTGGCTGTTGCCCTGAGTTGCAAACAAAACTACTCTTACACAGATCTCTGCACTGGGGTTTCCAGGGGCTGCTACTGCTACAGCTAAAGGGAAACATTAAATCATGCTTTTGTCAGATCTTTGCAGCTCTGCTTCTCCAATGCAACTGGCCACTCTAGTTTTAGCAGGGCCACTACAGGAATGGTTAAAGGTCATGAAGTGAGAATGAGAGAAGTTCAGAAATTATTCTTGCTGTTAAAAAAAAAAAAAAAAAAAGCTACCTTGACTACTGCTGACATTTGGGACCTCCTTGGGACTGACAAAAAGTGTCTATCATTTGATGTTTTTTTGCTGTCTTACGCTTGGCGAAGCTGAGGGTATCCCCCTATATCAAAAAGGAGCACCATTCTGATAAATACTTCTAACCACAGATTCCTCGCCTTTAAAATATTCCCTGGACTCTGATTCGATCTTGAAGTTTATCAAATCAGCTAGGTGGCACCATGCATTGGCTGGAAGTGAAGGGTCAGAGCAGAGCAGCATATAAGCACCACCCATGCACACTGACGTCAGTTCCTTTCTTTCTTTGCCTTCTGATGTGTAGCCAGAGCTCCACTCTCACTTTAGTTGATCTTTAGACAGTTTCAAAACTCAATCTTCTGTGCAAGGTAACACAAGCATGTAGTTCCTCAAACTACATGCTTCAAACCATGCTGTGATTGCATAAAACAGATGTCTGTCGTGAACTTGCAGTAGTCTCAGGGCACAATTCCGTAGCAGGTAGAGGCTTTTAAGGAGGTAATGCTGCATATCTTTGGCACACTTTAGCTCCCTCTTTGTGCCTATGGGCTACAAGGATCCCCAGGGGCTCTTAGTCAGACTACCTTAGGCAGATCCACTCTCTGTTCCTGCTAAACCCCTTGGAGCTGTCTCTGGTACAGACTTCCACACTGGCTCTGAGACTAATGTTGGTTCCTCCTTCATCAACGCCGGGGGAGAACCCTGACTGAGGTTGAACTCCAGATCCACTATCGCACACCTGGTCCCCTCACTGCCTAAGTTTGATCCTATACTTGGAGTATTACAGAGGTGCCTTTGGAGGTTCCATTGTGTTGAGTTAGACCAGGGCTTTCTACCATATGGCTATGACTATGGTGGGATGGAGGTTTAAACTACCAGCTCACACCCTCCAGTCCCCCCCATACCTCCACTACACCTCTCCCAGCTCCACTGTGATGATGACAGTCTTTACATTTTCAGGAGGCCAGTGGGCTTGATACTCCCCTGACATGGGGTACAATTTGCCTTTTGGGCCCCCAACATGGGAGAGTGCCTTCTTTGCTGTGTTAATTCAATAGGTCTCTGAGATCCTGGATCTACATCTTCCTGTTGCAACCCTTATTTGAGTCCTTGCTTCTTTTCAATAAAGCAGTTGCTAATACCTTAATGGATACTTGGTCTAAACCCTGTTCTTGACTGCTGGCGAAAAGGCAAGTGGCCGTATACTGGCTCCTGGCGACCCTGATTTCCTTACACAGCATCCTATTCCAGAGAGTCGTCTGATCCAGACTTCCACCAGCAAGGTGAACTTCCTGGCACAGGTAGTCCTAGAGGATTGCGCCATTTGGAAAACAAAGTTATTCATCAGCCTGCCTCGCCTGAGATCAGTAATTTCTGTATGTTTTTTTAGCCGTTGTACGCATGTCCTCTGTGACATGTACCAGGAAGATCTTGTTGGTGGTCCTGGAAGAAGTTGGAGCCTGCTTGGCTCAGACCATCCAAGACAGCCAAGATGTGGCCAAGTACTTGATTTGTGCTTTCTTTGATATTACTGATTGTCTAGGAGAGGAGGTGGCACTAATGTTGTGCCCTGTCACTATGCATGGATGTGTTCCACAGGTTTCTCAAGAGTTGTAGAGGTCTCCTTTATGGATATACCGTTCAATGGTTCAGGCCTATTCGGTGACCAAGTGGATTCTGCTTTAGGACGCTTTAAGGAGTGTAGGGTCCTGGCCCGCTCTCTGGGTCTTTTGGCCTTAGACAAACCCTTTCCTCACCAGTTCAGGAAATTCAGAAGCTACTCTAGGGGGTTGGTATACAGGCAGCACCAGTCTCTCCATCCCATGCTGCTGTCACCGCTGCCCTTTTCACCATGGGCTTTAGTCCTAACCATCATGTTCCCCTGCATCAATAGCCTGCAAGCTGCTTCAGTGTGCATTAGTGGCGCAGAACCACCCTGTGGGGGGCACGATCTAGCATTTCCTTCCAGGTTGGCAACCCATCACATTTCAGTCAATCAATCAATCAAATTTCTTAAGCGCGCTACTCACCCAGTAGGGTCTCAAGGCACTGGGGGGCGTTACTGCTCCAAGAGCCATGTTTTGAGGTGTTTTCTGAAAGTTAGGAGGTCCTGGGTCTTGCGTAGGTTGGTAGGGAAGGAGTTGCAGGTTTTGACGGTGAGGTGGGAGAAGGATCTTCCGCCGGAGGTGGTGCGTTGGATGCGGGGGCCTGTTGCGAGGTCGGCGGAGCGGAGCTGGCAGGTCCAGATTTGGAAGTTGATTAGTTCGTTGAGGTAGGGCGGTCCGGTGTCCTGGAGGGCTTTGTGAGCATGGATTAGGATTTTGAAGACTATCCTTTTGTTGATGGGCAGCCAGTGTAGGAATGTGAGGTGGGCGGAGATGTGCTCGTGGTGAGGGAGGTTGAGGGTGAGACGTGCGGTGGTGTTCTGGATGCGCTGGAGTTTTCTCTCTGAAGCTTGGCTGTGGTCCCTGCGTAGACGGCGTTGCCGTAGTCCAATCTGCTGCTGATGAGGGCGTTGGTGACCGTTCTTCTGGTTTCTAATGGAATCCACGTAAAGGTCTTTCATTGCATGCGGAGGGTGTTGAAGCAGGAGGATGATATGGAGTTGATTTGCTGAGTCATGGAGAGAGACGAGTCTAGTATGATGCTGAGATTGCGTGCATGGGTGGTGGGTGTCGGGGGTGGTCCTAGGGTGGCAGGCCACCAAGAGCCGTTCCATGCTGTCTTGTTGGGTCCAAAGATGATCATCTCGGTTTTTCCTGAGTTCAGTTAGAGGTGGCTCACTGTCATCCAGCTATCGATGGCAAGGAGTCCGGCGTGTAGGTTGTTCTTGGTGGTAGATGGGTTCCTCGTGAGGGTGAGGATGAGCTGGTTGTCGTCGGCGTATGAAATGTTGACATTTGACAAATTAGCTCTCCAGGTCACACCCGGCTATACCTTGCCCTTTCTTTCTGCCATACACAGCTCCCTCTATATCAGATTAGCTCTCAGAGGTGCACCAGAATATTCTGCTGCAAGAGGTGCAAGATTTAATCTTCAAAGAAGCCATTAAGAGGTTTCCCTGACTTGGCAGTAGAGGTAGTTTGTTACTCTTGTTATTATCTTGTGTCAAAGAAGGATGGAGGGACTTGACCCATCCTACATATGTGCCCTATGAATGCCTTCCTAGCGAAGGGCAAATTCAAAATATTCACTTTAGCCCAGGTTCTTTTGCTCTGGATCCAAGTAACTGGATGGTGGTCTGGGACCTTCAGGGTGGATATCTTCATATAGCCATTGTTCAGTCTTCAAAGTGTTACCGGTGGTTCAAGGTAGGTCAAGAGCATTTTCAATGTGCAGTGCTCCCCTTCTGCCCCACCAGTGCCTCTTGGGCGTCCACAAAAGTGATGGCGGTTGTCGCTGCAGACAGATTTGTGATACCTATTCTCCCATAACTCAATTCTCTGGATGATGAAGGCGGATTGTCCACAGTCAGTCGGGGACCACATGTAGATGACTGTAAACCTCCTGACATTGTTCCCAACTATGAGCCAAAGTTGCACCTTTGTAGAGGTTTCCTTTTGTAGGAGCTCGCTTGAACACAGTGCAGTTCAAGACCTTCCCTCCATTACAGCTAATCCAGGATGTTCGGGCTATGATCCAGATTATTCAGCAGTGGTCCTGGAACGATCTTAGTGAGAGCAGTTCTGTGGTATCAACAGGTTAGCCTCCAGCATGCTGCCTGCCAGCCATAGAGCCGGGGGCTCTGCAGTCAAATCTGAAGTCTTAGTGGGCCCAGCACCAAGAAAACCTGTCAGATGCTATCCAGGTTTCAAATTAGAATGCACACGAACTGCAGTAGTCGCTTCTTGATGTAAGACCTGCCCCATGTGATACTGAGGCTCCTTCCTCAGCTACATACTTGTTTTCACCCACTGTTCAATTGAGGCCTACATTGTAGGATATGTGCTATTGGGACTGGGGTTGGGGGGGGGGGGCAGTTTCCATCAAAGTCCCAACCTCCTTGGTCAATTATCATGGAAAAAGCCATTTCGTACAGTTTGGATCCGGTGAACATCTTGCCTAGGGCAAGGTATATATACTACACCAAAATTACGATAGCCTTGCTTGACTTTTTCCCTTGCAAGAGATGGAGGTCTTTTTTTGTGCTTCTGCTCACCATCTAGAATAAAGAGAAGTTAAATGCTTGCAAAGATTACCTTAGGCGAGATCCCCTTGCTTCTCTAATCCCGTCAACCATGCCCAAAGAGTCTCTTCGACAATTCTCTGAAAAGAAAAAAAACAATGTGCCACATGAGAGAAGGACTGCGCTGTCCTAGCAGTGAAAACAAAGGGCCTAAAAACAAAAATAAATCAAAGTTAGTGCACGACTTGTGAAATTTATTTTAATTGCATCAGACTAAATGTAGGGCTTCTAAGAATAATTTGCTCACAAAAACTCTTGCAGAAGCTCCGAAGGATCCCAAGGAATCTTACTATGATGCTAACAGTAAAATATCTTTAACAAAGACTACTCATGATAT